>NW_010230189.1:0-35802 GCF_000690775.1 Eurypyga helias | reverse complement strand
AGTTTCGGTTCCCCCGTGACCCTCCATGGGTGTAGGCCACAGCCGGCCTCACCATGGTCTGCACCATGGGCTGCCAGGGAATCTCTGGTCTGGTGCCTGGAGCAGCTCCTCCCCCTCCTTCTCCACTGACTTGAGTGTCTGCAGCGTTGTTCCTCTCATATTCTCTCTCTCTCTGTAATTTCTCTCCTCAGTTTTCCCCCTACTCCTTATCCACATTCTCTAGAGGTGCTACCACCGTCACTGATGGGTTTGGCCTTGGCCAGCAGTGGGTCCATCTTGGAGCCAGCTGGCATTGGCTCTATCCGTCACAGAAGAGGCTTCTAGCAGCTTCTCATAGAAGCCAACCCTGTAGCCTCCCAGCTACCAAAACCTTGCTATGCAAACCCAGTACAGCTTACTACAGCTAATGAAGGCAGGCATTCAATAAATTCCCTTACGACTCCATTGTGGTATTTTACTATTTCTTCCTCTCCCGCTTTCTCATGGCACTTTCCTTGATCAGATCTTCTGTCAATTCATACAGTTTCCACTCTGCCATCATTCGCTTTCAAAACTTACAAGCAGCAAGGAAAATGCTTTTCTCCACAGTGCGAGAAACCACAACAAGCCATCTATTCTGACAAAGAAGGATGTTCACTTGAGGCCCTCACCTCCACGCTGGATTTTGAGTATAACAACTTTTTTCCTCAAGATATATTTTCACTCGTATGTGTTCAGTGAGGCATTTCAAAGGATGGCCTCAGAAATGGTTGTGACACTAAAGTGAAAGAGGAATCACTGTGTGCATGGAAAGGAGCTCAGAGTTCCTCCTGCTAGGGACTCTCTATCATGGAGCTGCTGCCTTGCTGTATAATTTCTTTCTCTTAACTGTTGGTGTTCTCCATATGGAAAAGCAGAAGGAAGTGATTGAAGGGATAACTAAGAATTGAAGCCACAGAAACTAAGAGTTCTGCTGAGAGGCTTTGTAGTTCAAGTGTAATTTGCAAAAGCATGAAACCTCAAACATCTGGTCTTGTACTGTATCATGTAACAGCTCTTGGAGGCAAAAGAGGAGCACAGAAAAAGCCTTCATCTAGAGCATCTGCTGTTCTGTTGCACACTTTCAACTCAAGTGTTTGAGCTGGCATTTTCCCTTTCCTGTTTGTTGCATTGAACAGCTGAAGTTCATGTTGTGGAGACACTATTTTTCCAGCAGGAACACTCTGGAACTCTGGAATTCCTGTTTATGTCTGGCTGCCTGCCTTACCAGCTGTAGTTTGATAGTTACTGCAATTATTTCATGCATAAAATCGCTGGGGGATTTTACACCTATCTGGCAGAACAAGCACCTTTCTCATCACAGTGCCACACTCACACTGCTCTGTCTGACCTTGCTGATAAATCTGAGTCAGACAACTGTTCAGGAACCCATTATTGAGAAGCTGTCGCCATTCTCAAAACACTGAAATCAGAATCAAAACCTTCATTGATTTGAAAGGGAAAATTCTTATTGACTCAAATGTAGCCTCTTGTCAGAAAGAAAATAACGGGGAAAATCAGCATTCAAAGATAATTTCATGTGGAAGAATGCATTATTTTGTTGTCTTCTAAGTATTGGTTTAGCTAATGATAGGTTTATAAATACTGACTTGATCCTGAGTTCACATGCACATACCTATAAACTTCCGTCTACGTGCTTACATTTAAAGCAATCTAATTTGCTTTCCTGTGATGTAAATTTTCTGGATTTGGGAGGAAAAAAATAAATGTTGCATACTATCGCCTTCTGTCCTATGATATGTTTAGCCCAGATCAAATGAGAAACTTTTGTGTGATTATATACACTTGTAGGTGCTTGGCTGATACAATAGGTCAGCAGCAGTACTGTAACCAGGTTGTCAGAGCATTTGGGTAAGTTGCAGACCTGTATTTACTGGTTTTTGACCACTATGAAAAAATGTTCAGGATCCTGGAAAGGAGAGAAACAGCAACAGCTAGATGCCTGATTGTAACCTTTTTGTTAGGACACTTGCTTAAGATGTTTGTCATTTATACATGTGCTTTTAAGTTAAATCCCCCACCCACCCCCTGCCACACTGTGATTTTTTTTCTTGCAAAAAATACTGAGGAAGTCCTGGATTTTTTCCTCAGGGTATGCCTATTGGATGCCCCTCACAGATCAGGATGCCAAGTTTGGGAATCTTAAATGGCCTAGGAATGGCATGAGGGCTGTTTCAGTGCCTTGGTGAGGGGAGGATATGCAGTATTGAACATCAGAGTGCCTGCCACTGAAATTTTTAGATATTTAACTAAATTCATAAGTCTAGATCATTCATTGCATCAGGCTACTCCTTTCAAGACTAAAATGATAGCTACCTTGAGATCTTGGAGGCATAAATTGTTCAAGCATCAATTTGACACTAGTGAGAGAATTGTTGAGTCTAACCAACTAGAACTAGATTTTCCTAGATTTCAGGTCCTTTGAGATAAAAAGGTGCTTTCAGTAGTTATTTAAATGTTACCTAGCAGAAGACCTGACCTTGGCAGGGGTTTCTAGATCACTTGTAAGACACCAAATTTTATTAAAACCAGTAAAGACATCCCTAAGTGGACTATCATAATTCTATTCTCAGAATCAAAATTCTAGAAAAGCACTTGTCTGGATTTCAAGTAGTGTGAGTCACTGCTTTGCTCTGTTGAATCTTTAATAGCAGACTTCAAAACAAAAGGTATGAATTGATGTAAGTTGTGAACAGAGTGGAAAAGAGACCCAAAAATGCACTAAAAAAAAAAAAATTGCACACAAAAAAATGCATAATAATGGTAAGTAATTCAACATATTTGTCCCTGTCTCAGGCAGTGATGAGCTGCTCTCCTAGGGCCAGACTATAATATTTTGTTTCACTCCACAATACATCACGCTGAGTGGTTGGGTTCACCCTGGTACCAGTGGCACTGACAGCTGGCAGGGTGGTGAGGGGTGGAGTGGTAGGGCGACTGGTGGTGCTTAATTGTCAGACAGGGCTAAACCATGACAGTTCTTTTTGGTGCCCAACCAGAGGGTTGAGATAAGAAACAGATCGCAGTGTGTGATAAGCCTGGGAAAACAACGTGGTGGTGGCTGATCCAGGTGCTGAGTTTAGGGCTTTTCAGGCTGCTGACCAAATGGCGGGATCTGCTCCCTTATGTGCTACTGATCACCTTGATTTTGGATGTGCAAGGTGGGCTGAGGGGTTTGCTCAGGGTGCTTTGTGTGCTGCTGATGCTGGCAGGGACATTCTACCTCTATCTGTACTTAATATTGTCAGCCCCCAGTACATCGTGAGTTATCTCCTGGAAGCTTTCCACAATTACATCTCTTCCCTTTTCCCCTCGGGGACACAGCTGATAGAGGAGAGGTTACTTGGTGCTGGGGTGGATGTGGAAAAATTTTTTCAATTTTTTCCCTCTCCTCTCAGTCCTACGGCAGAGGCATACAAGTATTTTGGAAATTTTTCACCGGGTTGGGGTGAACTGTGGCTAGGGATCAGCTTGCTAGTAAATGTTTTAGTGGCTTTGTGTAAAGTTTAGGGAAGGATTGGGAATGCTGCCCCAGCCGCTACCAATGCCCGGGGCAGGCGCAGGATTTGTGCAGCCACCCGAGCCACTTTAATGAGCAAGGGAGCAGCAGGGACCCCCACTGGGAACAAGCTGGTAACACAAGCCCATGCAGCTGCAACCACACCTACGTCAGCCCCAAAGTCTGCCTCACCACCCACCACACCTGTGTCACTGCCTCCAATGCCTGCATCATCACCCTCCACCATGCCTGCATCAATGTTACTCAAATTTTTATGAGCCTCCCTTGTTTTCCTCCAACCCTTCCTCACTGGGAGTGGAGCGGTAGAGTAACTGGTGGTCCTTAATTGCCCGACAGGGCTAAACCACGACAGTATTTCTGATGAGACTTTATCCCAGTAAACAAATTTATTTTTAAAATTCTTGTACATGATGAGGGAAGCTATTCTTGTTATAATATCAAGATATTCTGAAAATGCTATAAGAAGAAAAAGTGTCTGCTTTTAATTTGCAATGACACTTTTAATTTTAGGTGTATTATAATTATTAAATAGTGATTTGTTTCACAGCAAATTTGACTGCAAGTTAAATCTCATAAATGTAATTTTCCATCAAAACAATTCAAAGTATTTCCCAGTTCTAATAATAATCTTGAGCCGTGACATTGCTATTTCATTCTTTTGTCTAGTGGATGAATAAATTAATTCTGAATAAAGATTTAAAGTTTTGAAATATATGCAAGAGAATCCTTAGATGACTGAGGTAGAAAAAAATATTACAATGTCAGGAAGGGTTCTGGAAGATGGGTGACCCAGGAATAGCGATGTTTGAAATGAGGAAGATCAAACAGAGATTCTGTGTCATTAAAGGAATTTTTTTTTGTAGTCCGGGTCGCCATGCCTTCAGGTATGAAAACAAAAAATGGCTGTGAAATAATATGTATTTATCCTGAGTATTTGTTTGTTTAACATCTTATTTTACTATGTGTAGGAGAGGAGTTTTTTTAGGATTATTTCTTATACCTCAGGCAGTGGAAAAAAGAAGTCTGCACAAAAGTGGAACAGATGTAAATATGGAAAAAAAAATGTAAAAATGCAACAGTTTGCCCAGAATTAGATGGTGGTGAGACTTATATATTTTCAAGCTGGTTTAGGAGACTTTTTTTCTTTTCAAGTGGATGAATTCTAACTATCTCGTTTTGACTCAGAATTTAGAGGAGGAAATAATTAGTTCCAGAAGTAAGTTCATAAGTTCAGTCTCTTCTATCCGTGAGAACCTCAAGAGCTTCATGTGGTTCATTTATAATGTGAATGTATCTCTGTGGACAAATATTAGCCTGTCCTTCAGTATTTACAAAGAATATACATGTGTATTCCCTATGTGTGAAAATATCTAGAGAAATAGGAAGAAACTGTGTAAAATGAACAGAAAAAGATTGTAGCTAGTAGGACTCATATTGGCTACTAGAATTATAAGGTTCAAAGAGATCCTATCTTGTAATGATATTATTACTAATGAGTTATTTTGAAGGTACTTCATTAATCTCAGTTTTTTTCTTTCTTTTTAACCCCTTTCACTAACTCCAGGCACTGAACTTCACATATTAAGAGTTGGCTGTAAGAAATAATTTTGCTGAAAGTGCTTCATGCAGTTCTAAAAGGTTACCAAATCAGCATCTGCATAGCTTAAAAAATTTGTAAGACTTTGGTGTGGCATGATTTTTTACCAGCACTCTGGTAACCTTTACTGGACACCTAAATGCCTCAAAAACAACCTTGGTATATTATGTGGCCATCTGAAATTCAGGCATATTGACTGCTTATATATCACAGTAGCGTGTATTTTATTTGGGGAAGAACACGTCTTACCTATCAGTATAGATGTGTGTGTTGTGTACTCATTGTGTATTTCTTCTTAATATTGTAGAAGCATTCCAATGTTCTTATTTTCAATTTTTGTCTTCCTTTCATTCTCATCAGTTTCCCTTCGTTGAGACCTACTCCTCAAAGATGATATATTTGAAATTATTTTTATTTTTTCTTGAAATTCTTTCTCCTAGGCGCACCTTGCACCTTCATTATCTTTACCTCAATAAAAACAAACTTGACTAGCCGTGATAGAATACTACAACTCCTTGGAGAGCTGCAGCTGGGGATTTAAGGTGCTGAGCTCCTTGTCATCTACAGTTTGAGCATACAGTGTGTAGAGAGATATTCCCTAGAGAAGTGCTAAAGTGATGCATTTAGGGTTGCACCAACTTTCCCCCTTATTTATACCACTAGAAAAAGTTGACAGGACAAATTGATCAGTGTTATGTGTACAGATTTTAATTATGAACATCTTAATTGAATCTCCATTAGTTTGTCTCTGTCCTCACCATTTAATTCTCATGGTTAGAATGTCTTGGCATATGTAAAATATGCACAGTAAAAAATTTTCTGCAGACATTTGCAGATATATCAGGAGATAACTCTGCTGTAAAGGTTGTATTAAGCTTTTCAATTAAAACAGACATAAATTTCTATATTTCACACTTTAATGACTAAATGTCATCTTCAAAGTTTCTCATAGCCATTAAATTTTTCTAAAACGTTTATAAGCTAAAAGAAACCATTCCATTAGCAGCAGAACTAATGAAACTTGCTCTCCTGTTGTCAGCATGCCTTGCACACCAGCCCACATATTTGTATATTTTGTCACACATCCACCACAGCAGGCAGTGTAGTTTGTCTAGAGCTGTGTACCTGCTCGATCGATAAAATACTTTTTTCTTTTTTCTTTTTTTTTTTTTTTCCTGTATGTTGGCTGCTGTCTCTTGGAATAGATTTGGACTGTGATCTGTCTGATTTTCAATTACTCAGGGGATAAATACCATATTTCTCTTCTTCCTAGAAATAAATTTCTACTGGGGAAAAAAAATAAAAATAATTTAAACATCTTTAAAACTTTGTCCACTTTCAAAGGTGAATGAAATCAACCTGTTGGAGGGACAGTGACACAGTATGATTACTTGAGTTTTATTTTTTAGAGAATCTCACTAAGATCTGATATGCTCAATGAAATAAACAAATCAAGAAGCTGTTTTAAAATACAGCTTTAAGGGTATAATTTCAAATAAAGGCTAACAATTCCTAAACTAAAACCCTAGCTGTATGGAATTTGGTGTAAATCTTCTGTTCATTATCAAGTGGAGAGAACCGGCTGCTTTAGGAGGAAGTTCAAATCCTCTGTTTGTAATGTTGCTGAACATTTTCTTTGGGATGGAACAAATTCTGACTAGTTCTGTTTTGACTTAAAAGAGGGTTTGTGTTGGATGATTCAGATATTGACATTTAGTCAAACAAATGCATCCACAGCTGTTTGGTTTTTGTTTGTTTGGGGTTTTTTTGTGGGGTTGGTTTGTTTGTTTTGTTGGGGTTGGTTGGTTTGTTTTAAATAACAATTCCCACCCAAACTCATCTCTTCAAGCTTGATCCAGAAAGTTTTGTGTAACAAATTCTGTGTGGTTAAGGCAAAAGTTCTGAATTTGGGAGACATAGTTGAAGCATTGTTTGGGAACGGATCTATGAGTGAAGTTCTGGCCCTGTTTAAGCTAATGGGATTTTACCACAGATATTTTTGGATGGAGGATTTCATGTGGAAGAAGTGGTGCAGCTGTGAGCTCTTTGACTGTGTTAGGGTTGCATGATGCTTGGTGTTCCCTTCTAGTTTAGGCTGGTGATCAGCTTTGGTGGTTAGTGTGTCTTATGGTATAATCATGTTTTTTTTTTCTATTTGCCTAATTCAGTTTTCTTTCTTTGTGCTTTCAAAACACTCTGAAAGGTGAAAAGAGACTTTACAGTGTCTTTTGTGCATTATTATGCTCACTATCAAGATTAAGGAAATGTGTCATTGTGAAATTTCCATTTGACTGTTTAGGTCTGTGTCTTTACAAAACCAAATTACATGATAGAACCAGTTATAAAAAATTATACATAGAATCCAGTTTTCTGTGACACTTGAGGCAAACTAGTGATGTCTTTGACCTGAAACAGTTACTTTTAGATCACAGTTCTGTTCTCATTTCTTGATTTGAAAATGCAAGACTCTAAATATTAAACAAGTGGTATTTACAGTGGTATTTCATTTTTATGTGGTTGATAGTTAATTTTTAGCAATGACATTATTTGCAAATAAAAGAGATGTTAACACTGACTTTCTGCTAAGGAGTGTGGTTTCCCAGAATAGGAAGTTGAGGGTTTATTTTAGTTTTTTTGGTTCAGTCATGTCCATGTCCTGTTTTGTCTCCTGTCATGTCATGTCCCAGATTTCCCCATCCTGGGATTTAATCACAAATGAACAGGCATTAATCCCAGTTGCCTGTAGAAACCACAGGTCAGAGTGATTGTGGTCTGAATCAAGGGATTGGGAGGCCAGCTATAACATCTGGTGGCTGGCTGCACACGAAGTGCCAAACCACAGCGGTCCAGATGCTGTTACACCTTTGGTTTCCCCAAGAAATGTGTTTTTGCCTGAAACAGAGACTCTTCTAATTCAGTTAACAGTTTATGCTGCAGTACCTACTTAAAAGCAACAGTCACCACGTGTAAAGTAAACTGATACTGAGGCACGAGAACAGGTTGCCCAGAGAAGCTGTGGATGCCCCATCCCTGGATGTCTCTAAGGCCAGGCTGGATGTGGCTTTGAGCAACCTGGTCTAGTGGAAGGGGTCCCTGCCCATGGCAGGGGGGGTGGGACTAGATGAGCTTTAAGGTCCCTTCCAACCCTTATCACCATTCTGTGATTCTATGAATTAGTTTTTCCCGAAGCTTCTGCACTGTGAAACATGGGTGCTGGAACAACTCTCTCAGCTTATTGCAATTAGCTTCCAACAATTTCTAGATACACAGTGTTATGTAAGGAGTTGCTATTTTCTCTGTGAGTTTTTGTTTCCTGAAACAATACAGCAATTAACACTGGCATTGCTGGGAGGGTTGTGTTTTCCTATAACAACAAGCCATCACTATTACACTGACAGGTGTATGAACCATTTTGTCAAAAAGATTTCTTTGAAAAGGAATCAGTGTGTTCTGCTGCTTTGCAGAAAGCAACTGTGATTTGGAAGATAAAAGCAGTTACAAACAAAAGGCTTTCATTTACATTCAGGCATCATTGCTGCACAAGTATACGAAAGAAATACTCTTGTTAACATGTATTTCAAAACTGAGGGAAGAAAAGCAAACCTACCCATGGATTTAAAATGTGCTCTTGTTAGTGGTGGAGAAGAGAGTAATTTAAAATGATGAAGTTTTAAATTATCTTAAACCTCATTTTCTGGTGCACTCTGACAGCACTCAGATGGGAAGCTGGGGTTTAAAAACTGCAAGGTGGCTGGAACATGAAACCTCATGCTTCTGACAAACTCCTGTCAGTCCCAAGAGTTAAAACTGAGACTGGGAATTTAGATCTTAGGAGGAATAAAATGCTTGAGTGGAAGAGATTCCAGTCTCTGGAATGAGATAGAGATTTTGATGTAGATACCATTCTCAGACAAAAATAGGCAATGTGATTTTGAGGTTCAGGACTGTGTGTGGTTAAAGAACAGGAACTGTATTTTCTTTCAGCATTTGCAAGAAGGCAAAGTTTTTGAAGCTAGGTGATGACTGTATTCTGTTTTGGTCTGGTGATGGTGTTCTGATGTGGTAGTGCATTTTAATACTTGTTTTTTTCCTTGTCAGATGTCTTAAGAGGGAAGGAAGGAGCTATGACACAGCTAGTGGTCATGATACCATTCCAGTCTCAAGTGTTTATTTTAAAATAAAATCCCCTATGCTCATTAATATTCTGCTTGGATGTTTTAAAGAACTTTGAGTCGTAGAAACTAATAACAATGTAATACCAAAAAAAAAAAAAACCCCACAAACAAAACCCACACACCTGTTACATTTTGAATGTTCTAGCAGTTTAGCACTGTTCAAATTTCTAGCAATGTTTGCATTTTATTAGATTGCCACTTAAGAACTCACTGTGAATTCCTGGGCACATACTGGAAAAGGTGCCTATTTCCTTTTAATTTCCAAAAGGGTCTAAGACATACTTTCATCCATTTTTCTCCTGCAGTTGTAGGCTTTTAATACGTTGTGTTTTATGTAGCTTTTTCTACACTTCTGTCTTGAAATGGGAGGTTAAAAACACTGCAGTGACTGGGAAAATACCACATTCTTCTAAAAAGAAGCAGAGTTTCAACTCTTGATTGCTTCTTAATTTCCTGATTTTTTTGGTTTGAACTAGCTACCGCCACCTTACATTGCCTTGTAACTCAATGATCTTTTTAGCCTTCTTACATTTCCATGCATACCTACAATGTTTCAATGTTAACTCTAAGCCAAATTACAAAGCGAGTTCTTATTTTTCAGCTTTTTCTTGAAGTCAATGTGAATTTTTATATTTATATTTGAGGTATTTGTTATCAGCTCATCTGTGAGGAAAGCTGTAGTACTATCTATACAATATTAACAGGTGGCTGGATCTTTCCAACTTTTGAATTCCACAAGCCTAAAAAACCAAACTTATGAAGAAAAACGTGTTTATAGAGCTAACATTTTAATCCTTATTTCCTCCTCCTGTTTTTGAGGACTACAAAGTATCTCATAATAAATTTCTGCAACTTCTAAAACTTTAGTTAATGCAATAAACTAGTGAATGTATTGGCTTTAAAAATGTGTAAGCATGGATATTCAACATCTTTATTAGTATTCCTTTGCAATTCTTAATTCATTTCTACTGAAGTCATGCAAAAATAATGTATCTCCCTAGATGTAATGTAATATCTGTGAGCTCCCATAACTATTAACTAATGAAAAGTACCCTACTGGCTAATGTAACACTACTCTGTTTATAAGGAATGTGAGTTCAAATTTTATTGTGATTGTCTTAATTTAAGTAAATTATTATTTTGTCACGTATTTTGCAACCAGCTTATGTGTGTAAAAGACTTTTCATGTAAAGGATGTTTGCATCTAAGCATTGCAATAGAATACAGAATCAACACTCCAGATTTTATTTTTGATTGAAAAATTTACTTCTCAGACACAATAAGTTTAAATAGTGTTTCCTCTTTTGAAAAATGCAGAAGGAGAATTGTCTGTGGAGGCCTCTTTTTTGATTGGAACAAATCTGTACTTTTGAGCATCTTGATTCATGGTTCTCTGAGTGGAATCTGTACTGCTGTCTCGTTAGGTATAAATCAATATTATTTGTCTGCTTTAAAGAACATTTCAGAATTGCTTGTGCTGTACACAAATGTGGTATTCTTTATTTGTAGTGTGAAAACAAGACAAATAATCTAAACAATTTTTAACTTCTGTATGTTGTAAATAAGGGAACACATTTCCTTTAATTAATAGCCTAACTTCCTCTTGTGCTATCTAGATATCTAGTAATATACTAGGTACAAAGAAATTTCAGTTTTCCATCCAGTATTAAAAAAGTTCCACTGTTCTGTTGAAACAGATATGCAGTCTTTCTGTGGCTTTATTTCTGTACAAGATTGCGAGTATTATTTCCAAATGTATAATTCTTTTGAGCCTCTGTATAATTATTCACAAACTGCTATATATTCTCGGCCTGTGTTCAAATTGATTAAAAGTTGCATCCTTGAAGAAATTTGATACCTGCAGCCAACTTTTCTCTGTTCCAGAAACTCCTAACAGAATAACAAATATGTGTAAAGCTTTTTATCTTGAAAAATATTAACAGAAGGATTTCAGTCTGTGTTTGAAGAATGAACTTTTGAAATTCTCTTCCAGCCTTATTTAGTATGATCTTACAGAATACACTGTAGTTGACTAAAATATTTAATGATTTCTACCTAATCACTGTGAGAATGTAGTTCTACAAGGACACAAGGAAACAGCATAAGACTGTCTTGATTGAAAAGCCATTGTACCATATGATAGGAAAGCTGATCACCAGCATCACTAGAAGCTGGGTTTACGTGATGATTCAACTAGGTTTAATATATGAAGAGTTCCGTTCAGAAATTGACAGTCACAATTTATGCACCTGGCAAGTTCTCATTACAAAGTATGGGGTTTGTTCATGATGTCACTTCATTGTCACACCTGGAGTTTTGGTTAACTTGCTGCACTACACTGCAGTATTCATCTCTGGTGAGGATTTCAGAGATGCAGCCTATACTCTGGCAGAAGACAGACTTTCCTTGTGGCCTTATCACCTGTGCTGTCCTCATAATGTAACACGATAAGGAGTCTCATGCACAGATGAAGAAGAAAGCTAGGAGGTCTGTGATTGTCACTAGACCCACAGTTTGCATTTTTCCTCCTCAGTCATGGGTCATTGCAGACCAGAGGACCAGCACAGGAGCAGCTGGAGCAAGACCAGGGAATGATGGCCATGCTTAAACAATCAGAACACAGATACCAAGTGTCCAAGTTCCTTCCACTAAGCATGGAATACATCTATTTTTTGTATGAGTGTGGACTGATAAGTGTTATGCTGCATCATAAGTTGGTAAACAGATGTAGTTTTTACTTTGTGTGTCAAACCAGCCAAGTTAAATATGACAAGTGGAAACATCTGGCAAAAGAAATGAGTGTGGGAAGATTAAGCTGTCCAAATGGTAATAGTAGACTCAAAATTATTGCCAAGATAATCCTTATATGTCTGCTAGGGTTCAGAAATCCAAATGTGGGAACTGAGTGGCAGGAGAGAATTTCCCTATACTTGAGAAACATCGTATCTGATTCATATACCAAGCAAAATGCAAGTTTGAATTGAAAGTTATATTAAGATGCAGATATTCTGGGGAAAACCATGGGTTACCATCCTTACCAGAGATAAGACAGCTGAATAATTTTGGAATTATTTTTTCTTGGTGTAGTTTTTCTTCTTACTGAACTATATGTCAATAGGTACAATTTGCATATCTTAACATGGTAGACAGTTTTGTTGGAGACTTGGAGGATCTTGATGATGCTTGAGATTTTTTTTTTTACCTTTGGAGGAGTAAGATTTAGTTTTATGTTCTTTCCAATAAACCTACAAAAACCAAGATCCATTGAATACTTTCATGACTGCTGTAAGAGAAAGGATCCCTTTTACATGTAAACTTAGTTTAGATGTAATTTCCAAATATAAGTCTAAGTGTTTGGAATCTTTCTTAAATCTATAATTTGTCACCAAGCGATTCTCTCTAACTCTTCTGACCTTTTGCCCTCCTCACATCTGCAGTATTCAGAGAAGAAATCTTTAGTCTGGCAGTTATTTAAGGTGCTAACCTGTTAGGAAATAACAAATTTTAGAAATAGTTCTCTTCAGTCAAAGTTAAAAAAGGTAAATGCATTCCAATTACAGAAAAAGTTATACAGCAGTACATCTTTTTTTGTAAGCATGTAATATGTAGAATATGTAATTCTGGATATTTATAGTGTTGCAACGTTTTTCCAAACATCTTCAACTTCTTGACCTGTTCCCTTGATAGGTACGCAGTAGAAAGTGCAAGTTAAATTTAACCATTACTGCATCTTTCAACGATTACCTAAGAGTCTTGATTACTCTGTTTTACTGGTTACTGCTTTTATATATCACAGATGAGAAAAACACTGCTACTGGGTGCATTTAACAATAAACAACTGTGTCTGAAGCATTCCATAAACTTCCTGACATGCTCATCCTGTTTGTGTTGCATGTTCATTAATCTTTTTTTGCTTTTGTATCGTCAGTTCTGAGTGCTAATTAAATTAACACTAAGAATGTGAAGTCAACAGAACTATGAGAAAGACCATACAGAAATGTACCTAACAGGTCAGGTTGTGTACCTAACACAACACAGTGTATATGGATATTTATAAAGCAAATATTAGGAAGTATGGCATTTGTGTATTCTGTTTGTTAATATTAAAAATTATCTTCAACATGTTGTGGAAGGGTACACTTCCAACCTATGAGTAACCTACTCTAAGCAGAGTTAGTGTGCTATGAGACTTGTGACTACAGTGGTGCCTTGAGGAACATTTCTGAAACACATACAGTCTGTTTTTTAAAATAGCCATAACATAAAACGATGAAGTGGACTTGGCACAGATGTTCCATTACTGGGAGTCTCTACAGAAGAAAATGTCTTCACTATTCTATTACTTTGGATAAGCAGAAATCATTAGATAAGCAGATATTAGCTGTTAGATGAGCAGATAAATATTTTCCATAGCTATTTTGATTTTTTTCTTACTCAGTTCTCAATACTGACAAGCTGGTTTAAGTATCTTGAAGCACATGGCACCCCCAGTTATTTATATAAATGTTGCTTGAATTAAGTGATCTCCAGACTACTCTTAGGATACTTAATTGTATAATAGAAATGGTTTTATGTACCGCTTTGTCTTTAAAACATTGAAGAGACTTTCTTGTCTCAAGAAGAACCAAGTGGAACAGCTGACGTTACAGGACAGAGAGGGTTTTTTTCTTTCTTCTCCCTCTTTTCAGCACCCATCCCCTCAGGCACAAGAGGGTTTGGATAAAGCTGCTGGAATCTTCACTCTTGTTAAATGTTTCTCTTAATGTAAACTTAATTTTGTTCAGACTGGGAGCATATGTTTGCTCTTTGAAGATGTGGGTACAAAATCACTTTTGAAAATGAGTACTACAATAAATGTCTGTCAACTGAGCGATGTTCCACTGTCCGAAAGCTGCTGTCACATACTCATGATGGTCAAGAGCTGTGTCTCTGTCTTCACCAAATAGATTGTAATATTCAACAGGTGCTAAAGTTAAGTTCAGAATTGTGAGTGACAGGCACCTGGGACAGATGTAAAGTGTTGAGGGTTTGGAGAACTGCACTGGTAAAAGTAACTGCACGATCTTTCAAATCTGTGCGTGGAAGCATACAACTTCATTAATAACTAGGGGACAATAACACAGAACAAAACAGTGTTAGTAGGTCTGAGATCAGGTTCCTGGCCAAATCTGAAGGTCTCCAGCAGTTTGGAACATCTATTATTTTGTTTTCCTTTTGAGAGGAACACTAGTTTTGTGTCTTTACAAAAGAAGCCTGTGCACACCCAGGCTCAGGACAAGGAACAAAAGAAGCCTGTGTGAACTCAGGCTTAAGATAAGAAAGAATATTGAAACTACGTGATCTCTTGAATATGTAAATTACTTGAATATTTTATCCCCCAAATGTGTTAAATGTATTAACTACCTGAACATCTGGAATATCTAAAAAACCCATTAATATCTTGATTATGCCAGAAGAACATTTTTGTCTTGAAAGTCTCAGGTGGATCGGGAAGTCAGTACGCTCAGAGTACCTCAGCCAATGGGGAAATGAGGAGGGTCTCTTGCAGCTGGGAAAAGTAGGATAAAAGGGGGCTGTGTCCTTCTGTAGGTTGAGAGACTCCACAGGAATATGTCCCGTGGACTCTCCCTTTATTCGAATAAAGTTATATATATTATTTTTTTTACAGGGCTCCTCCGTCTCCTTTGTGAACACTGACTCCTGGCAGCATGATTTTCTGTACACTTTCTAAAGTGTTTTACTAGTCAAGAACTTAAGAACCATATAAAAATAAAAATATATGTGAGCCCTAAGGGACTTTCGGTAATTTTAATGAACTACCAAATATCTTGTAGAAAAATCTGTGTTGCCATTATGATAGATAAAGCTTTTAGTGAAGCTGAGTCTTTGTAAAACTTATTTTAAGAAATACAAACTTTTGCCACTTTATCTTAATGTTTGGAGTAGATTGAATCAAACAGTTTTAAAATAATTTACCAGGAAATAGTAACGTGTACTGAATTTTACAGACTGGCATAATCTGAATCTCAACCACCGAATAGTAAAACTTTTGTTCTCCAAAGTATAATGTGTTTGAACAAGTCCAGCATCTGGTGCAAAACTGCACTGTTCTTAAGAGGCATTCTTACCAGCTTTAAGTCTTTGCTTTTCTCTAAGCTTCAGTGCTTCACTGTTAACAATGAAAGGTAAGGTAGATTTGCAGAAAAGGTAACAATACAGTTGATATTTTTATATACACAGAAAAAGATTTAACCATGGACCCTGAAGGTAAGCCTTAAACCTTTTTTTTTTTTTTTTTTTAATGTCTGAACTTAGCACTTCAAACGTAAGTGATAATGAGATTCATGGTGTGCAACATCAGATGATAGGATCCTGTGTGTTCATTCATGTATGACAGGTCATTGACTGACAGAAATTCACTAAGCTCAGTAACCAGTATTTGATAGGCATGACTGATTAAGAAGGCATAAATTATTGATGTGAAGATGTTAAGAAATCAACATTTAGCACTTCTTTGGTTAGCTTGTTTCAAGCCCTGTCCATCTTCTGATTTCAAATATGTTTACTTTTTAATTGGAATACTCTAGTATGTTCTTCCAGACTGTAAAAACATTGAATGCTCAGAGCACAGAGGAAGTAAAGGATGATCTTTCTCATAGTCATTACTAGAAAAGAGAGAGGAGGATATTTGGATGGAGATTGGAAATTCTAAGACCTGGGTCTTCATGGGTGTAGCATATCTTTGTAGCAGAACAGGGCATCAAAAGTTGACCCTGAATTCTGGCTCTGAAACTATGTGCAACTACATATTTTCTGAAGGAGTTTAGAAATGTTCTTATGCAATGTTTGGAAGACAGTACATTGTAAATCCTTTTTCTTTTTTAATGTAGATACACCTCTTTTTGTGTGGACTAAGAAATATTTTGTCTTTGGTTCTAAGAGAATATTGCATGTCCTAATGTTTTAACCAGTGTTAAAAGTGGACCAGATTCCCTGATCAAAGGCAATCTTACAAAAATTATTGAAACTTACTGATCTCCCAAAGAGCTCACTGCTCTATTTGAAAATCTGGCTGAGAGTTTAATCTGGTGGGTTGTTTCTTTTTCTTCTTTTCAGACTTCCATTTTTATCAAGTTATGCTTTCTGTCTATCTTGCCATCTAATTGATGCAGAACCTCATCATATGCACACACACACATAATCCGTAATATTTATAGTCACACCATTAAAAAAAAAGACAAAAAACCCACCAAAAACCCGACAGTTCATATGAAAATATTGTTTTGTTTAGATTAATTTTCCAGAGTGACTGACTTCTCATGATGACAACACTTAGTGGGAGTGGGGACAACTGATTTAATTTGGTTCAAAGTATCTGTATGACATAGGACTGTTTGAAAAGGAGGGACAAATGCTCAACCAGTAAAAAAAAAGAAATGTAGTTAATGTGTGTTGGAGCCAGGCTTCATTAAAGGTTTTGAGCAGAAAAGGGCTTTTGCTTTTACTGATGCCATGGAAGTTAGACAGGAGAGGAGTGGACTATAGCATGAATCAACACAGGAAATGAGCTTTACTAGAGTGAATCAATATTTGAAAGTGTGCAACTGGCGTTGTTATTTGTTCCAACGTGTAGTTAGCATGTGCTCTGCTATTGTCAGAAAATTCTTAACCCTACCTAATATTTTAGAGATTTGACATGTGATCTCTTTGTAATCCATCGGAGGTCACCCTTTACTAGAAATTTAAAGCCTATTGTTTACTTGAAGAACAGTCAAATATGTATGTTTGATATTTGATACAAAGTACAATATTTGATACAAATATTGTATGACAAGGTGTTTTATCTATATAACTAATATTTATACATGTCTACATATTTGTGGTGATACAGGAATCATGATCAAGAAAACATACCCTTTCTTATTTTCTATAGTATACACTTCCTGTTATAGATTTTCTACCCACAAATGTGGACATATTTGTGTCTGCTAAATATATAGCTAGGATCAAGTTTCATTTGGGGCTTTGTGATTTTATTGACACACATTTTTGCTCTAATGTCATGTTGGATTTATAAACATTGTGTACCACAATTGGCAATCATAGAATCATAGAACGGTTTGGGTTGGAAAGGACCTTAATGATCATCTAGTTCCAACCCCCCTGCCATGGGCAGGGACCCCTTCCACTAGACCAGGTTGCTCAAAGCCTCATCCAGCCTGGCCTTGAAGACATCCAGGGATAACATCAATGAGCTAACACTTCAAGGAAATGTAATTAGGTAATTAGTAGTGTAACTAGGGAACTATAAGGAGTTAAAAATTTCAAAATAATATCTATTTACAGTAGCACTGGACAGGTCCCTTGTCACATTGCCTTATTGTTTAGGCTAGCAAACAGTACACAAAATTTTGTTTTGAAATAACAAGCCAGATGATTGATCCAGAATCAATTCTTCATATATAACAATTATTTTTTTTTCCACAAACACACATATTCGTGTGCCTCCAGGACATTTTCTGTGTAGTCCTAAAGGACTCTGTTAAGGTAATGAATCAGGCAACCTTTCAAAAATATCCTATTTCATTTTTAAGAGTCTGAGCATGGAGTCCTTTTGGAGAAGTATCTGAAAATGGTCTTCATGTAGAGCTTCTTTCTCAAAAATTCTGCTTGCATTTTTAATAGTCCTTTTTAAAAATGAACAAGAGAGATTTGCCACCTATGAGGTGTATGTGAATGAGGGAAGGGATTTACACCTGGACCTCAAAATGCAAGCTATTCCCTGCCTAACTGCAGTTCCTAAGCTTGTATTGTAGACTGCAATGTTTTGCAAATAAGGAGCTAAACCCTGTTTGACAAGTAAAATCATGTCATTCCTAATAAGTGTAGCTGCAAAGCAAACTAGGTATTGAGCTGAGCAGCAGGTATTCCTTCATACAGTGCCTCTGCCCACCCTGTATTGTGTGACCCTAGGCAAATCAATTTACCTCTTTGTCACTGCTTAGAATGAGAGTAATAAGTGACATACTTGCTTCTTTCACACTGTTGCTCGGAGAAATAATTATCCAGAGTGTACACACAGCTCTGAAAATGTAAAAATCTGTATGAATCCACAGATGGCATTTGATTCTTAATCCAGAGAGACAGCTGTGTTTCTTAGTATACTATTTTTTTTATAATAATTAACAACACGAGCAATGTGTTAGAAAATGTTTAGGTAATACCAAAGGGACTGTTATAAAGAAGAAGGAAAAAATGATTGCTAGATCACTAGTTAGAAAGGACTTGATAACTTACTGCAAATAACAGAAAGGTTAACCTACAAATTACAAAAGTTAACGTACTGACTATTGCTCAGGTGCACTACAACTTTTAATTTATCCTAATTTAGTGACAGATTTTTGAGTACATCTCCTGCTTTCACTGTTAAGAAACAAAATGTACTTGTCACACGTTCAAGCTATAAAATTGCCCTTTGTATAGTGTAGGTTAAGCAGTTTCATAGTTTTGAGGGTTCCATAAATCTTATAAGTCAAGGTGCTGATGAATTAGTGTCCTTACACGATTGTTTTAAAGTAACTGCCTATTGCTACTGGAATTCTCCCATTAGAGTGGGAATTAAAAATTAAGGAAGTTTGTTTAAAGAATGCTTACCACTGTCGTTTAGCACAGAGACTACTAATTTGCTATTGAGAAACAAATAGAAAGTACTTCATTATCGTGGGGTCTGCAGTGAAACTAACTCTTGTGAGAAGAGAAAGGGATTTGGGGTCATCTCTGGAATTGGTATAAAAGCATTAAATGGGTCATAAAGCAATCAATAGTGGCAGCTATATACAGGACACTGGGAACTGTAAAGGAGGATGAGAATAATCTGCTATTTTCACATGTAGCATTAGGATTTATTAATAATAAAACAGTGCCTTCACTCCCCAGAGAGACATCAGTGAAAGAAAATAGCTGGAAAAGAGGCCTGAGACTCCCTCTTAGATGAAGATCTAAGAGCAATCCTTTTTTCTGGAAGTCTGTTTTTTCGCAAACTGGATGATTTCAGACTAAAAGAGCAATGTGTGCCCTCGCACTGGTTTCCCTGGCCAGTTACAGCTTCTTTGTTGAGAGGTTAGAGAGGGGCCCTTATCAGCTTTTTGTCTAGACTTCTTTCCCTGGCTCTGCTCCTTGCCAGAGGCTTAGAGCCGAGAAGGTCTCAATTCTCAGGTTGTGCAGTTCTCATATACCATTTCAGGAGGTAGTTTAATATTTTATATTACTTTTCCTAATAAGACAAGTAAAAACTTGATCTATACTTGTGATAACTATCGTTTTCAAAGTTTAAATTAAGGGCAGCAAGCCTTTAGAACCATTTCAGAAATTTTTAAATTTTACTCCTACATTTCCCATCCTTACACCTTTACTGACATTTACTGACGTTTATTTGGTCTTTCACCTGGCTTCACGAAAAAAGCTAGTCAAGCAAAAGGAAGTTGCCATGTTACTCAGATAACTGGATTCTTTAGATCAGGGCAGATGAACTGCAAGAATTTTTGCCTGTCTTTTTTTTTTATGCTGGAGTTTTCTGATTTTCCTCTGGAATAGCTCAGTTTCTATTAAATTGAATAGGGCTTTAATTCTCCTTTTTTGTATCTGATCACCAGTTTTATCAGAGAGTGTTCTAAGAAATTTCTGTTTCTTTTTAAGGTTTCCTGAGCCACTTGCAAATTAATTAGGCAGCATAATTTCTCCTTCTGTATACCAAATCCTGATTCTTATGTTGCCATTTTTTTACACCACCTATGTTGTTCTTCAAATACCTTTGAAGAACAGCATAGAATACTTTTACATTTAGATGTACCAGGAGAGGTTCTCTAAAACAGAGATCGGGCTTATAGACACCTTGCCTTTTTTTTTTCTTCCAGTAGGCTTTTCTTTGTGATTTAGCCCAACGATGTGATTTAAGTTGGACAATAGAAATACTGTATATCAGTTGCCTCATTTAAATGCCATACCGTGGAAATTCCAACAACTTCCAAACGACATCCAAAAGACAGAGTCTTTTTGGCCTGAAAGCTAGCACATAGTATTTTATATGTTGGCCCAGTAAAAGGTATTGCATTATCTGCCTTGTCAGTAGATCCTGACAGTCATAATCCTTGGCCCTTACCCTGGGACACATAAAACCTTCTTGATAAATTACTTACCAAAAGGCTGGGCAGACAATAGGTGCAGTGACAGCAGCGTAGCTCTCTTCCCTACCTCATTAGAACGGCAGAGACAGTGTGTTTAGTTTTTCCACTATGGGATGTTTCAGAACAATTATAGTAATTGAATCTGGTAGTAGACGGGTTTGTGGTTTTGCAGAACTATGGCAATGTTGTGAAATACCACCTATTGTTTTCTATCTTTAGCCTGCTGCAACTGCCCCCTCCTCTTCCCACAGAGAGGAATACCAACTGAGGTAATAGCTTTTGCGCCTGTTAAGGAATTAGACTTTAAAGTGTGCGCATCAGATCAGCTTTTTTATGTGCATATTGGCTTCCCTCAGAATGTTAAAACAATGTCAGGGATTCAGCATTTTCCAGACTGTGTTTTCAAACCCATTCCTTGACATCTGGACCTTCAAGATGGAAACCTTGTCCTTAAAGTTGGCTCAGCCTAAACAGAGGTTTCTGCAGGACAGTAGAGCTTGGCTGTGAGGAAGTGCTGGCTTCTGGGCCAATGCAGGGCAGAAACATTCTGAAATGGTCCTGGGCAGGGCTTCATGTTCAGCACCATTCACTAAGGAAAACCCAAATCCAGGACCCACTAAAATCAAATATCATGCAGCCATTCCTCTGGAAAGTGGATGAAAGACTGGACACTGTTTATGCAGCTGATGGTCTATAAATTCAGGGACTGTGAAAAATGCTTGGACCCTACAGTGAACTGCATTTTAACAGGTTCATAGAGGAGATGTAGTTTCAGTATCGGCTTAAGAATCTATGCAGATTCAAACTGATATATGAACCTACTCCATCCTCATCCCTGAAGATTTACACCGTAACCAGTAAAGTCTGAGGGCATAGAATCATATGAAAGAAAATTCATTAGCTGCTGAGAAATGATGCATTTCATAGGTTACAGAGAATTGATCTATTGGGGAAAAAAACCTCTCTAGCTTCTTAAATCCCTCAGGCTTTTAAGGATAGGTATGGAATACAAACCTGTTTTTCAAAAGTCACTAATATTCTAGATGAAATATTTATGACCTCTTTTGTGGTGGGTTTGTCTTTTTTTTTTGTTTTTTTATGAGGAGGTTTAAGTCATTTTTTCCCTCTCTACATATTTTAATTAAACAAGTAAATGTGTTGTAGAGCAACTTTAAAAATATGCTTGTGTCCACAGAGATTGGATAAATACGAATGTCGTAGGCTGTCTTGAGTTGGAAATGCAAAAAAGAGATTATTCTTTTAGTACCCAAATGTTCATCTAAATGACATGATTCAGTCTATAAAATAAGGCAAGAGCTGTAGAAATGATTCATATGTACTGAAGTTCTAGAGTACTGAGTTTTAGAAATAAGTTTTTATAAGAGATAATGGGGTGGAAATAAATGGGGATTAATAAAAAGTGATTCTCGGAAAACATGGAAGAGTAAATTCATCTAACAATGATGTGAAATAGTCTGGTTGGCTTCTACAGAAACCTTGATGACCTTTCAAAGAATCTGTTCTAACTCAGCTTTGTAGGTTGGAAAGTGGTGGTCCTTAAAAAGGGTACCTGTAATCTATGAGGGACACTCAGTACAAAGTGTAAACCATATGAGTACAAAGAAAAGATTGCATTTAGATTGTGACCTTCCTTTTATCTTCTCCTTCTGGTCTTTCAGGCTTTGCCCAATAAATGTGCAATGATGCAGAATGAATCAGAACACAGTCACTTAGATTTCTTTTGAATGCATATAATATGTTTTATGCTAGAGCCTTGGACTTACCTCTTACGGTGGAAGATAACTTTGGGAGTACTACATAGCAAGTCCAAGCCTGCAATAAGTAAAGATTATAAAATAGTCTTCTGTTTGCCTCTTATTTCTTCAGTCCAACTCGCTGTCTATATGTTCTTCACCTCTTGCAAGTGGAGGTAAGAGTCTCAGCTGATCTCTGAGAGAGAAGTAAAATATTAGATATCACTCCTTTTTCCTTGGTACAAGAAATGTTCTGGGGATAATTCATATATGTTGTTTAATAGATAAAAATGCTAGGGATAATGTTTGTTTCAGGAAGTTTTGTCAGAAGTCCTTAACTCTACTACATAAAATGCCCCTTTCTGGTAAGCTGCTGGGAAGTTGGGGGTTTGGGTTTTTTTTGTTGTTGTTTTGTTTGGTTGGTTGGTTTTGGTTTTTTGTTTTGTTTTAAAGTATGCTGTTGTCTAAAATGACAGATAACAAGAACGGGATTTTAGGGAGTTTTTTTCAAAGCTTTCTAATACCTTATTTTTTTTCTAGAAATAATACCTTTGCACTTACCTGAAAGGTCTTTACATTAATTTAGTCTTATAAGATTCTTACAAGGCAGAAAAGTATTAGCCTTCTGTCATGGATATGAGAAGTGGAGTGTAATGTGTTGTAAGAAACTTCTATCGGGTCATGTATGGATTCACTACAGAGTTAGCATGATGCAAGATCACTGAATGTATTCTTTGCTCTCCATCTGTCGTGCCTGTTCTCACAGACAGACAATATTACTCTTCAGGATCATGGAGACTGATATATCAGTGGGAAGTTTTGGCTTCTAATAAGTGGTAGATAAAATTTTGAAAAATATGTATTAAATGGGGAATTTTGCTTCACTGTGAAGGAGGAAGATGATATTGCTGCCCTTTAAAGCAGCCAAACAAAATGCTTGGCATAGCAGGAATCCTATGACTAATTAAAACCAGTGATCATTCATATAAAATCGTTTTCATAAAAGAAAGAAAATATACAAAAGAATGGAAGAATAAAAGAGTAAACTTGGGAGGATAGTCCAACCTTTCTGATACATGGGTAGAAAAAGTAATAGGATATGTCTAAAGCAAGTGCTCTTCTCATGGAGAATTTCTGCTAGTGTTGAGGTTAAAAAAAAGGGTTGCAGTTTGGGCAATGATTTCCATTTTATGTTGTTACTTTTAACAGTTACTTTACTCCTGCAAGTATATGTATTTATAAATAAATTTAAAAAAACAGGTTACACCAGTTAAATGCATTTGGGGATGAGCATGAGTGATGGTAGGTTATCAGTTCACTGTGAACTAGTGGTTCCATCCTGTGCTAGAACAGGCATGGCCTGTGGATGCAAGAGCAGGAATCTATCAATGAAGACAGTGAGATGTCCACAACTGAGCACAGTGAAAACTTGGAAGGGGTTTAATAAAGAAGTCAGGCAATTATAGTTCTTGGAGAAAGAAAAAAAAAAAAAAAATAGCAGTAACAATAAAAAGACACCAAAGACTCCACTTTAGTGAGAGATCTAAGAAACCCAGTCAACTTAATGTTTACTTTAATTTAAAGTAACTTAAAAAGTGAATTTATTACAGTACAGAGGTATGTAGCTATTGAGATTTCTGAAAGTGAGTATCTTATTAAAGTAGCAGAAAAATGCAAACCACTAAAGAAATGCTGAGTTCAACCAGATATGTTTCTGTAACAAGGAATATACTGCTACTTTTCACTTTTCTTAAGGATCACAATTAAATATGGCCACGAAGCAGCATGACAATCCTTTAATACTTGAGATTTATGCCAAGATTTAGATATAGATCAAATTCAAGTTATTGGTTGGGTGAGGTGTGTGGCCTATGTTGTGGAGGAAGTCAATACTCGATCATAAATTATTTGTTTGGCGTGAAGATTTGTGACTTTTCTGTAAAAGCAGTTTTCTTACTAGTGCTTTAATCCATATTTCCAAGGCAAACAGCTTTTGCCTTTAACCCTCAATTTACTTACAGCTAGGTTTGTTCACAGCATTTATGTTTTCCTTTTTGGAATGCTCCCAATCAAACACTTGCATCCTAATTCCCTCAAAATCATCTGTCCAGCTCATTAGCATTTTTGAATGTAGGAGTGTATTCTGCATATCACTAGATGGGTTTGGGATGCATTGGGGATCAAGTTTCATGGCTCTTTGACTACACAGCAGTTTGGTTTTGGGGGCAGAGATGAGGAAAGGCCCCCACAGAAGAGTGAAAAGACAAGTAAACAATTGCCTGAATGTCCAGACCCCATGCACTTTCCCTGACCAGATGTTTGAAGTCAGGGTATTTGATATCACACCTTCTACGTCGATGTTAAGTAGCAGTAAGCAGAAAATTTCTTACTATGCATGCTAACTTTTGTTGGTCAGATGTGAAAGTAAATGTACTATAGTCCAGTTCTTTGCTGTCACCATGGAATAGAATGGGAACACTGTGGATGATGGGACTGTGTAATCACTATGCAGAGCATATGGACTGACAAGAGGTGCTAACACAGGAGCTGTTGTCCTTTTATTCCACAGTTTTACCATACACATATGCATAAATGTCTGTGAGTGACTAAACAGGACAACAAACGCCATGTCATTTGATCGACGTATTTATTATTCAACTGCAACAATAACAACAGAAACCAGGGGATTGCAGACAAAGTTTTCTGTTGAAGTGCGTTTGTGTCATACCCACTATCTAGTGTTTCATCTTAGTGAGGACGTTGCCACATTTCTATATGCAGCCAGTATGTGCCTGTCCATCAGGGGAGTCAGTGGGGGCCTGGTATTTCAGGGATTAAGTGACAGCTAAAAGGCTCCTGGTTGATGAGATTTGGCCAGCTTTCCCTTCATTCCAAGATGAAAATCTTTTAATGCACATCAAATAGAAAAAACCTATTCACTTTATTTCTGACAGAAAAATGAGCAGGGAAGAATAATTTTTGAAGTGGTAAGAACAAAGCAGTCTGTGCTGTCTTTACTCACCCTAGTAAGATTTATTTATTCCAGATCTATGTGTTACACATCCAGAGGCTGAGTATTAGTTCTGAAGGAAACCAGAAACAATGAGTAAGTCAGTGTCCCTTCTTTACAATGCTACCATCATCTGGGTTTATAGTGCCCCCATTAGCTAAATCAGAAATGCCACATAAGCCTAAAGTTATGACATCTCTTCCCATAAAAACAGGAAGAAATCACTTGTTTTTATAATGAGATATCATTTGCTACATGGGCTGTGCTTCCTAGACATAGCCTGAAACAGTTTTCATATTGGTTAAAATCTCCTGTGTTTATTGAGTGTAAGGGAACGAGAGGGCAAATGCACTGCATCTTTTCAGCTGAATTCAATTTGTGATTCTAGAATGGAGACTAGGCTTGTACTTATAAAGCTTGTAGTAAGGTTAAGAACAGAAAAGATAAGCCTTTTGCTCTTTTTGCTACTCATTTCTGGGACTGAAACGTGAAATCTGAACTTTTGCAGAGGTGCAGAACAGCACTTTAGGATTTCTTGAATAGCCTATTCTTCTTAATAGGCTTTTAAAAATCCTGTTCTGACTGTTTTTCAAATTGTAGCCTATTTCAGCTTTTAGCTAGCACTTCTACCTTTACTCCACACTAACTCTCATTGTGATAGCCAGAGACTGTCTGTACTATGTATCCCTGTTTCAGGGGAAGGCAGATGGAATTTTTGCTTTGCTTTGTTTTTTGCCTAAGGCTTCACCTCTTTTATTACAATACCAAGGCATTTACTTTCTTATGTATGTTCACACTGCTTGTTGCTAAAACCAGTGTTCATCTCTAATCCTCATTGCAGTTCTAGGAGTAGATCCTCGTATGGGTTAATTTTTTGTATTTGCCAGAAGTTTTGATGAAGCACTGACCACTTTATGTCAACAGAGCATTGTCTCTACTCAGATTTAATGTTCCATCCATCTTGTTTGGAGTTTTCTCATCTCTTCTTGAAGGAAGAACAGAGTTATAGGAAAGAGACAATATCCCTTGTAACTGTAAATCATTGTGAGATTGATTTTGGAGTGAGAAGATGGGGGGACAAAGGTATAATGGTTTAGAAGAGTTGAGATATCTGGCCATAATAAACAGATGAAATAGGAATTCATTGCAGTGCAGCACCATATATTCCTTCCTTCTCACACAAAGGTGGCATCTATACAAGTTTGTAACGTGTCCAGCCTGCATGTACCGCAGTGAGTGAGGAAACTGTGGGGAGGAACTGCACTTAGCCCTACCCACCACCTGTATTCTGCCCACAGATTTGGCCCTGTGAGCACAGTGGGAGCACAATGCACTAGAAAATGAGAGTGAGCTGAATTTGTCAGGAAAGGTTGATTTCCTCATCAAAGTGTGCTAGACTGTATGGAAAAGGCATCAGTATTCAGTATGAGCCGTTAACAGATTTAAAAGATGTAGTATAACCACCATTGCCAGGAGACAGCATAGGCAGATCATTCCTTGTCTGCTCCTGTGGAATAGAAATTACGTTGTTCCAAAAGGCTGTAGTGAAATAGAATTTCGTGTCTGTGCTTTGTGCTCTATAAAAAGTTGAGATGCTTGGAGATTGCGGAACCAAAAGTTTATTTTCATTTCTTTTTTACCTCTCATTCCTGTCTGAAGAGCTGGGAGAAATTTTACTATAGCGGCATTTGCTAACAGGAGTTGCTGAAGAAGTCAGCATACTGTAATGCCTAGAGCAGGAAGCAACTACTCTAAGAGCCTCAGGGAAGGCTTTTAAATGGGTTCCAGGATACCCAACAGGCTCTGTTTTGAGGGTTGCTCTTGATTTTACTGAAGTTAAAGAAAGAAAAGGATGAAAGGAAGTATTTTCCCAGCAAAGGTCTGTCTGAGTTGACCTTATAAATGTCTTACTCTCCTGTTTCTGCTGAATGAATAGCGAGGGGATCAGCACTGTCAGCTGTGATGCATTCAGAAACAAGTAACAAAATGTGAAAGAGAACCCCTTTCCTGTAGGTTAGTTGAGAATCACGGAAGTTACAGAATTATTTAGCAATCTGCAGAGTTTTTTGTAAGGAGAAGCAATAGCCAGGAGCCTATTTCATTAGGTCTGGTTTTACTTCTGAGTAGGCTTGAAGGTACAGCAGTCTAGCATTTGAAACCAACAGTCACCTCATAATGCTGTGCTACTGTGGAATATCAGTTTTACATAGGTGATGTAGACTGAACTGAGCACTGACACAGGCAAGAGTCGGGAAAGGTCTCATCTATGAAATTTGGATCCTGAAATGGTGATTCATAACATTGTTAAATGCCTGAAATTCTTTAGTTTTGCATAGAATCAGCTCTTCAAATGAGATAAACATGGAGCCATAATTTAGCTTCACTGTTATGACAAAAATAAATCAGAACTTATTTATCAGTAATGGGAAAAGGCATGGCTTCTTATTCTTCCTAAGATGCTAAAAACATACAGACATTTTCACTTCTAACTTCTGTTAGAACTGAGGAGAAGGGGAAATTTTAAAATTTTTGAGACTTCCATCATTGTATTGTGAAGGTTTCTGCAGGCACTGATGATGTTCAAAAATAATAACTTTTATTTACAGAAATGTAATATTTCTATATCTTTGGTAAAGACCAGTTTGGTTCCGAAGAAGGATAAGGAGGGTTGATCTAATGAGTAAGTTATGTCCACAACAAATAATAGACATCTCGTAAATGAAAGCTCCCTGGAGAGTGGACAGTTCTTACATGGACCGGGAAAGCACGATGAACAGCTCCTTGTTTGCCTCATCTGCCTTTCTAGCCATCTGTGTTAGTTTTGTAATACCAAATCAATTCATCGGGAGTGACGTTCTGTAAGAAGAACATTGCCTGTCAGTTGCGCGCTATGAAAAACAGCTCTTTCTTTGCCTCATCTGCCTTTCTAGCCATATGTGTTAGTTTTGTAATACCAAATCAATTCATCGGGAGTGACGTTCTGTAAGAAGAGTTTCATTGCCTGTCAGTTGTGTGCTATGAAAACTATTGTGGAAGACCACAGTGCCAGGCAAAATGGATGTATTCTATTTTACTCCTATCTGAAAGGCTGAGCTTCTGACAGTGACTGCTACTTTCCTAAAAGGGATTATGTTTCAGATATATCTGAGAGTACAGAGAATCATCCTAAGTACCTCAAAGAGGTTAAGGCACCAAGTCAGTATCAGCTGAAGAATGATCAATTCTTGTAATCAACGGGAACCAAATGTCAATTTTCTCTGACTCACTGCACATCCAACATTGATTTATAGCTGATGAAGTCCCTCTTCTTTCTCACTGCTGCTATGAGATTACCAGGCACCCTCACAGAAGAGTAGACCATTTTATTCCACATCATGGTGTGTAATAAACTCTGGTAGGATGACATTAAAAAGCCTGGGATGAACTAACCATCTGGAACCTTCACAAATCCAACCCTTGGCAGAGCTGACCTTCGTCTGGGTGCAGGTATGGCATGCTAATGTCTGATTCAGAGCTTAGGGCTGAATTACAGCTAATCATTGCAGGCAGCATTGCAAGGCAGAGAGAACAAACAGCAACATTCAAATAAAGAAAAAAAGAATTGTACTAAATGAGGAAGGATTGAATGAATGGCTCTTTTTTATTATTTCTGTAATGAAAAATCTGGGGGTTTTACTGACCTATTGCTAAAGCCAGTGGCATTAAAGTGGAACTGGAATATTAATTACCTAAGTGTTTCTTTCTGATGATTCAGGCTTAATGCACATTTAATTAAATTTATTGGAACAAGTGCTTTGCTTTTCTTGGAAAGGTGAAAAAATGTTGATAATGATCCATTGCTAATTTAGGGATTGCATTTTTGTAATGATCAATGCAATTAGTGATGGTTGCTTGAATAGTTTGAAGCAAAACGTAGTGTTAGAGCTTTGAAATGTTTCCTACAATCTTCTTACATGTGTAACTCTTAGCAGGCTGCTAAAATAGGATAGTGATTACAGTAAGATGATTATTCCTTTTTGTTAACTTTTTCAGTGGATTCCCTACTGCAAGTAATGCCAGTAGTTAAAGAAAAAAAAAAATTAAAAAAAAGAGTTGATAAAGGGAAACCAAAAGCATCTTTATTCTTTCCACTTTATTGCACAGCATGTGAATGATATGCCACTAAATCTTACCTTTTACATACAAATACAGGTGGGGAAAAAAAAAAGAGTGAGTTACTGATGTTGAAATTGATGAGAAAACTCCCCTGACTTTACCAGAAGCCAGTGTGAACTCAGAATGAAATCTAAATGGCTGCAAGTTAGGTTCTGGCAGTAGGTACTAAAAGCATGGCTGGCTGTCTGGTACACCTCAGCATCTCACTTGTGCCTATTCACTTGCCTGTATCTTGGAGTCCCAGCTCAGATAACAATAGCAGTAGGGTAATGAGCTTGGACAGGATGTGCTCCACAGGAGGTATATCCCCCTTATTTGCTACATGTGTGGAGACAGTGGGGAGGCAAAAGCAGAAGAAAAAAAGGAGGAATTGAAACCTCCTTCTGCTTTTCCTATGGGGGACAATGTATGTAGTGGTTACTGGGTGATGGTGGAATCCTTATGGGGTCTAACAGAAGAGATGATGTGTTTCTATTCAAGAATAGAACTGGGGAACTTTTTCCACTGCTCTGATATCTGCGGAAAAAGAGAAAAAATTGCTAGGAATATTGCTAATGCAAAGGAGTGTCTCTTCTCATTAAAGTGTCCTCCCCCCCACCCACCCCCCCTGCTGGCATATAGCACAATTTGCTGCTACTCAGTGTTATTCCAATACCTCACATGATGCATCAACAGGGAAGGTATCCTCCTGAACTGTAATCATTGGGCTATGGCAATGGATGGTGGTAATGACTCCCCTGGGGCTGTGTTTGTAGACAGCATTAAAGTCTGCTGTGGTCTATCCAGTGTTGCTTTGCTTAAGACAGGAGAGTTTGTAACAGTGAAATACCTTTAGAACAGAAGAATTGGTATCCATTAAGATATCATTTGTAAGATGCTGCTATTTTTTCCGGGTCAAATGTTAGTGCCAACCAACCTCAGTGACAGGGTGTACCCACCTCTGAAATACCTGTTTGGTTAAGATTAAATTTTGTTACTTGCTGGGTGTTTCCTGAAACAGAAATACCAATGGCATATCTGGTTTCCAGGTACTCTTTTGTCAGGGAAGTCAAATGTTGCTGACTGTCATTAACTGCTCATGGGCTGGGAAGGTTTTTAGCTTTGATAATCTACATTCTTCCATGACTATAAATGATGATAAACATGTGCTTAGTACTGAAAGATGTTATATTAATATATTAATCTGGTTTTAAAAATTCATAAAGTAAAGCAACCTCTGGAATGTGTGAAGAAACCCTGTACATTTCTCTTTAGAGCCATGCGTGGTGAGAAAGAGAAGGCTTGAGCTGGAGGCAGAAGTACACTTAAGTGTATTCTGCTGAACATTGCTAACCAGAAAGTCCCAAACATAGTTTTACCTGTCCAAACACTATAGTACACATGTATAGACAGGCATTTTAGGAAGAGAGGAATTTTATAACTCAAAAAGAACCAAATTCAAACACATACTAATAAAGTTGCCATAGATATTTAGTTGAGGAAGGATTATGTATATAGATTCTTTTAATTAATCATGGCTATGCAGAACAAATTTTCAGCTGCCCTGTGTCATGGTTTAACCTCAGTCAGCAACTAAGCACCTCACAGCCCCTTGTTCACCTCTCCCCTTCTCCAGTGGGATGCGGACAGAATTGGAGGAAAAGGTAAGAAAACTCATGGGTTGAAATAAGAAAAATCTAATAATCAATTAATAAATAAAATTAATTATACTAATAATGGATAATTAAAAGAATAACGATAATAAAATTAATGAAAATGAGAACAACAGTAGGAAAACTAATTGTACAACTGCTCACCACCTGCTGAATGACACCTAGACAGTCCCTGAGCAACAAGAGCCAGGGAGACCTGAGAGCCAGAGACCCCACTCAACTCCCCCCAACTTATATACTGAGCATGACATCTTATGGCAAGAAATATCCCTTTCATCAGTTTGGTCATCTGTCCTGGCTGTGTCCCCTCCCAGTCTCCTGTAGAGAGGAAGGTGGAAAACATGGGAAGTATGAGAAACTGAAAAAAGTCTTTGGCTTAATGTAAACATTGCTTAGCAACAACCAAAACAACAATGTGTTATCAACATTTTTATCAGCACAAATCCAAAACATAGCCTCATACTAGCAACTGTGAAGAGAATTAACTCTACCCAACCAAAACGAGCAGGCCCTGTAGGAAGCATGTGTACCAGTCATCAATAATCATAGAATCATAGAATGGTTAGGGTTGGAAGGGACCTTAAAGATCATCTAGTTCCAACCCCCCTGCCATGGGCAGGGACACCTTCCACTAGACCAGGTTGCTCAAAGCCTCATCCAGCCTGGCCTTGAACACTTCCAGGGATGGGACATCCACAACATCTCTGGGCAACCTGTTCCAGTGCCTCACCACCCTCTCTGTGAAGAATTTCTTCCTGACATCTAATCTAAACCTCCCTGATTTCAATTTGTACCCGTTACCCCTTGTCCTGTCACTACAGGCCCTTGTAAAAAGTCCTCTCCCAGCACCCTTGTAGGCCCCCTTCAGAATACTGGAAAGCTGCAATGAGGTCTCCTCGGAGCCTCCTCTTCTTCAGGCTGAACAAGCCCAAATCTTGCAGCCTTTCATCACAGCAGAGGTGCTCCAGCCCTCTGATCATCTTCGTGGCCTCCTCTGGACTCGCTCCAAGTGGTCAATATCCTTCTGATACTGAGGGCTCCACAGCTGGACGCAGTACTCCAGAATGTGTGCTGAAGTTGTCAGAAACCACCTCAGAAGAAACATAACTTAAGATCGTTAAGGATATCAAATGATAATCCTGAGATGATAACAAAAGCCTTGAAAGTATAGGCACAGGATCACAGAGAGCCCTCAGACTATAAACGCAGGTGACTACTTATTGATCAGTGTAGATGCAACCTGGAGAGAAACTGGTTTTAGAGTATAACAGAAAATATTGTTTGGCTTACCTCTGCTGATTGAAGGCACTAGTGAGGCTGAGGTGTGTATCCTGAAGAGTGTTGAAAACAGGAATTTCTTGCTGGAAGAAACTATATATTGTGAAAAATGGTAAGGTGAAACAGTAAATTTCTCTTAAATCTTTTGCCAAGCACGGTATGCAGGGTTCAGGTAGCTTAATCATGAACAGGATTGTGTACCAGCTTGTGGAAATTGACTACAGCTCGTTACATAGGTGATGATGTGTTTAGATTGCTTTTGCAAGTCTGCAAGACAAATTGCTAGGTTCATTGTTACCATACTTCAGAAATGAACATGCAGATTTGATCAGTGTGATATCCCCTATGGTACTAATACACATGCAAATATCATCACTAAAGAAAATTCTATCTGGGTATTCAGTTAAGGTTTGGTTGATTATGTTTTGATCAACTAGTTTGGTTATATGTCTTTGAGGACTGGGTATTAAATCTGAATGCAACAGTACTTTGGGAAGGGCTTCAAGTCTGTATGCAGTCATAAATATTTTTTCTCTCTATGTTTGGAAATAATTCCCTCTTAATATAGCCACTCTGAAAAATCCTAATAGTTATATGTTCAACTGCTCACACATAACAATTTGGTTTATCCTTTCAAGTGGGATAGAATGCATGAGATTTTTGACAGTTAAATTCTTAAATTTTAGTAAGCTGGACATGGTTGTAATTTGTCCATTGCTGATGCTGCAGAAATGGTGAAAGTTGCATCACACCATTCATCAGTATACTGGGAAAGTAATCATCTGAAAGGATGGGGCAGAAGTAAATGTTATCTGTTTTTAAAAAAACAGTTACGTTATTTACTGCCAGTGTTAAAAAAATAGGGAAAATTCCAGGAATAATTGTTCATTTTCCTGTGTGGAAGAAAAGCAAAGAAGCTGTAACAATTAAAGACACAGTACTGGATTTCCTCCTAAAGCACAGGGAATAGGTGATTAGCGATATAATATAATATATAATAAAATAAAAACAAATTATAGGGGGTTGACCTTGGCCAGCTGGAAGACCATACACACACACACACACCCCCCAGCCACTCTCTCACTCCCCTTTCTCAACAGGATAAGGGGAGAAAATAGGATGAAAAAGCTCATGGCTGGAGAAAAAGGCAGGGAGATCACTCACTAATTACTGTCGTGAGCGAAACAGACTCAACGTGAGGAAAATTTATTAAACATATTACCTGTTAAAAGTAGAGTAGGGTCATGCGAAACAAAAACCTTCCGAAAATACCTTTCCCCCCCAGTTCCCCTTCTTCCTCAGCTCAACTTGACTCCTTCGTTGCTGGCTCCTCCACCTCCTCATGCCATGAGTGATTAGTTTTCCCTCACCCCTCCCTCCTGGGCAATGTTTTGCCCTTCCTTACACAGGCTTTCCCGAGGTGCTGCCATCTTGTCTGCGTGCCGCAGCCGGCTGGAACCAGCTATGTTCCAGCTCCGGGCAGCTCTGGCCATTCCTCACAGAGGCTGCCCTCCATCCCCTCACCAGCACCTGGGCACCTGCAGCCGGTACACACACGAAAGGGATGTTGGAAGAAATAAATATGAGAACAAGTACTTTTAGCATATGCTGTAGAAGAGGGGAAGAAAAGGGAGGCAGAAAGAAACTGTAGTATTTGTTTATATGGATATCTAGAAGGGGTGGCCAACACATTCTCACAGCTTTGCTGTCGGTGTGGTTTCCATGTTCCTTGCTGCTTGCCAGTTTTTAAAACATTACTTTTGAAAGCAAAATGACGAGTTCAGTTTTGGTAAAGGCTCAGAAAGACACTTTATAAAAAAAAAAAAAAAAATTTTATTTTTCAACTGCTGGAAAATCAGCAGAGTCAAACCCATGTTGGAAGTGGCATATGCCATCCTGGAGCCCCTTACAAACTGGGGCCTTACAACAGCCTGCAACTCTGGGTGCTCCTGGGGATTAAATAGAAACAGAACGAGTAGATATGCTACTCAAATAAGTGTTTATCTGAGTGCTAATATAATTTTGGGTGAGTCATTAGTTATAAAGCTTATGTCAGAGAACTCTGACCTGTAAGGAATTAATCTCTGCTGCTTTAAAATACAGGTATTCACAAGCCTACTGCAGCTCTGGTGTTCTGGGGAAACTGAGCTTGAGGGAAACAAGAAATACAAATCAAGATCTGTGTCATGCACAAGAAGTATGGAAGAAGAGGTAAGGTCGAGAAAATAATCATAGAAAATACAGGATGAGTGCAATCGGTGGCGTTAGGTAGTGAAAAACAGGTCTTTGGTGTTTCTGTAGAAATGTTATACATACATGTAGTGGTATTAGCTGGTATAAATTCCTTTTACTGACCTCTTTCATGCAATGGCAGGCAGGCTGAGATTACACCTGAGAGTTAGATAGTATATGGTCCAGATTAAGGAATTATAGAAGTTATAGGTGTAAATTTTAGAGTTTTAGTAAATCTAAAAGGATTGGATTCAGTTTGGAGATCTCCCTATCTGAAATTTCAGAGGCTGAAGTGTGGCAGACTAACCAAAAGATTCATATGTAGCTGGGTCCTAATTCTTTTGGTATTGTGGAAAATGGCCTGTATTATAATATCATCACAATCATAAAGGGTAAATACCTTTCTCCTATTGGCATTAGACTGAGGAGCGATACACAAAGTTCTATCAGAAGAGAATGAGAAAAAAAAATCACCATTTATCCCCATTTTTATTTATTCTTGGTGGTTTGAGGTCTTGTATCTTTGTTTTCTTTCAATCCTTCCTTCTCCAATTAACTTCTGTTCTTTAGTGAAAACTTTGAGAAACCAAGAGAATTTGTAATTAATTCCTCTGTAATTTAATTCATCTTTGCAAACATCTCATCTATATCACGTTCTAAGATTGGTCTTTCATTTTCAGACTAACATACAGAAAAAAAAAAAATGTTGCCTATCAAATTGGCCATAGGATTAATCCCTACTTTTGTGGGTTAGGGGTTAATATTTTTTTTTCCAGTCTGCTATCTTTCTCTTTGATGAATGGCCTCTGCTGCTTAAAGGCTATTGTACCTTTCATCTTACCAGGTGGAATGCTGCATTGCTGTATTTCAGAACAGATTTTTTCTAACAGTGTTCCCTATTCACAAAGAAATAAATGGCTCTTGCAGAGTCGCAGCAAAGCAGAGTAGGGAGATGGGTTTAGTCACAATTTGAAAATAGTCAGAAAGAAAGCAGTCTCCTGAATGACTGCTTTCCTACTGTATGTGACTAATTAAAATCCATTACTGTTTTCTGCTTTGCAAAAAGCAATTGAGATAGATTATTGGTGGCTTGTGGATAAAGTTTGAAGAAGACCATATTGAAAAGCAGTGAACTATTTGCAGTTAGATACTAGACAGTAAGGAATGGTAGAATAGTTTGAATTGGAATGGACCTTAAAGCTCATCT
>NW_010230188.1:9436-14551 GCF_000690775.1 Eurypyga helias | reverse complement strand
CTCCCCCCTATTTCTCCCTGTTGTATTTAAAAAAAGAAATGAAACATGGTTGGAAGCAGAATGTCCCAGTTTCCTTGTTATTGCTTAGTCTTCTGGAATCTCCTTTTATGTAGCTTTTGTTAAGATTGTTCTTTACATATTTAATGCTTTTCAGTACAGTACATTTTGGCCACAAATTTTCCATTGAAACTGATGTACATTTACTCTTGCATACACAATCTCATTTTCTGGAGAGTTAGTGATCATTCAAGGGTAATTATTGTTATGCTTAGTCTGCTTGTTCTTACAATGTTGTGAAAAAAACTCAAACATCCAACAAACTACCCTTATTTTGCCAAATTTTCCTGTAAATAATCACAGGATAGCAATCATGACTTCACAGATTTTTCACCCCGTATTTAAGAAAACCTTATTCTCAGCATTAATAAAAGATTATTTTGTGATTTTTATCACTGTTATTGTCACAATTATGCCTTGAATCTCTGGCATTTTGCAGGGTGTTTGACATGTTTCAGTTAGAAGCACTTCTAAATGAAGTAGAAGAGAAAGAGCCAGAAAAGAAACATCAAAATTTTCCATTCAAAAATTTATACATTATTTCTTTGTCATTTTGCTCAAATTCAGGTAAAGAAAAAAAAAAACAAACCTTGATTGTGAATCTCAACTGAAGACAAAACTTGTAAGTAGCTCAGAATCAAGCATTAATTCTTTCTGAGCCGAGGGGAAGACTTTTCTAGATCCTGCTTTAGGTGACCTACTTCAGTCATACATTGCATATGCATTCACTGTATTTTTGAAATATGTTGAAAGGCTGGGTTTCTGCCAAGAGCTTTATGTCCATTATTCTAATGACTAAATCCTTTAGTGGTCTAACACACCATATTCACTTCTAGTGTCAAATGTGCAAAAGAAGTGTAGCTGCAGTCTCTTCCCTTCCATGCTATCTCTCATGTTGTTCTAATATGACATTCAATTTGTTTCTTTAATTGTCTGACACAAATTATTACATTTAACACATTAAAATAAAAAAGTGGATATGTAAAGTGTGTGTGAGATTTTAATAGATAAAAGAAAAAAAGTTGGTAAAAGCAAGTGTAAAATATTCAACTATTGTCACAGAATATATTTTTGAGAGCAGTGTTAGTTCTGGTAGGTTGAAATATTTATTAGGTATATGGCAAATGGCTTAAATCCAAAATATTTTTCACTTATTAAATAAGCCTGTCCTTTTTCCAAGACACTTTATAGAGTAATTCTATCATCTCTATCCATTTGTACAAAGAGTGTGCTATTTTCTTTTATACCATGCTTTAAACATGGTACTCCTTCCAAAAGAAAAGATCTTAAAAAAAAAAAGTCTGATACTATCTGCATCCTGAAGTTCTGCTGACAGGAAATTTTATTTATGACAGAGGAAAGAAAAGCATTTTCTGAAGAACTGTCTAAACCTATACACCAGCATGAGCATATTAAGAAGTCTAATGTGAAACAGAATAAAAGTCACAAAGTCTAGTTTCAGGTTGTGTCTGTTTCTTTTTCAGATATGATTCTGTCACTGAGACAGTATCTCACATCATTTGATTTTCTGAACATTGACATGACTACAAGACTAAGACAGACCAGTTGTGTTCAAACTTCGACATGAAATGTCTTCTGTACAAAACATCAAGTAAATGAAAATTTTTTGCAATATTGTGCATAGTGTATATTGTTACAAAAAATGCTTTAAACAATGTTAGTCCTTCTTACGCTGTTGTCTGCTGTGCTGGGTTTTACCACTGTCCCAAGAAAGCAGCTGGAATTAAGAAGTATGAGTAACATGGGAAGTTCTTAGAAAAAAGGCTCCATTTTAATGAAATTATAGAGTCTTAGAATGGTTTGGGTTGGAACGGACCTCAAGGAACATCTAGTTCCAACACTCCTGCCATGAGCAGGGGCACCCTCCACTACACCAGATTGCTCAAAGCCTCATTCAGCCTCGTTGTGAACACTTCCAGGGATGAGGCATCCGCAGCGTCCCTGGGTAACCTGTTCCAGTGCCTCACCATCCTCTCCACAAAGAATTTCTTCCTGATATTCAATCTAAATCTACCCTCTTTCAGTTTAAACCCATTACCCCTTGTCCTGTCACTACCTGCTCTTGTAAAAAGACACCACTCCCCCCTCCATTTTACTGGAAGGCTGCTATAAGGTCTCCCTGGAGTCTTCTCTTCTCCAGGCTGAACAAGCCCAACTCTCTCAGCCTGTCCCCATAGCAGAGGTGCTCCAGCCCTGTGATCCTCTCTGTGGCCTCCTCTGGACTCGCTCCAACAGGTCCATGTCCTTTCTATGTTGGGGGCCCCAGAGCTGGACGCAGTACTGCAAGTGGGAGTTGCACAGGAGCAAAGTAGAGGTGAAGAATCACCTCCCTCGACCTGCTGGCCATGCTTCTTCGATTCAGCCCAGGACATGGTTGGCTTTCTGGCCTCAAGTGAACATTGCTGGGTCATGTTGGCCTTGTCATCAACCAACACCCCCAAGTCCTCCTTCTCAGGGCTGCTCTCAATCCGTTCTCTGCCCAGCCTGTACTTGTGCTTGGGATCGCCTTGACTTATGTGCAGGAACTTGCACATAAATAGATTGTTAGGTATTGCAAGACAAAATTAAAAGTAAAAATTAGACTATAAAAATGGGGATAAGTGTATCCTGAAATGTGATCATAATTGAGACAGTGATCTCTGCATGCTAGAATAATATACTTATGAAATAATAATGAGGGCTATATATAAAACTATTAAAATCCACTTTCATATCTTTTGATAAAGGTGGAGAAAGTGGCTTTGAGATTTCTTTTATTTTATTGTAATTAATAACTTCAGGTGTATTCTAGAGTTTAATAAAAAAGCTATTAAGTTTCTCCTGTGGGCAGCATTGTTCAATAATCGTTTGCTAAGGAGTATGTTTTACTATCTTAGTCTCCATCAAAGTTAAGATATTTGGCTAGATAAACTACTGGTCTGTTACATTATTGCAATTCCTATGTTCCTATGGCTTTTATTTCCACAGTAACAATTACTTTTAACTGGATAATACAATCTAATGCCTACTTCCCTTGTTATTTGGAATGAATAATACACAGTATAATAGGCAACTCTTGCAAAGAGCTTTTATTTTAGAACAGTGAAATGATACACTGACATTTTCAGTTGTGAATAGATTTCACAACTGACACATTAATAGACTTTAAGTAGAGAAAGATCTGGTTGTACATTTCCAAAAAGCTTCTGAACATGAGATAGGTCTTTCTAGTATAAAGAAATTTCTTTTTAAGATTATATATGTTTTAAATTTATTAATTAGGCTCAGGTTTTGTAGGGGTTTTTTTAATTCAAAATTATCTGTCAAAGTTGATATTTGTGCATATAAGTAGGTAAATATTTTAAAAGTACTGGGCATAAGAAGCTATCATTAATAATTTCAAATCTTAGTTGTCTAAGATTTTGGGGGTTTGTAAGAATATTAGTGCATAACATGCAAGATCTTATGGATAACATTCTGGTCATTGCCCCATCTATTTCCAAAAGGTGTTAATTAGTGCTGCTTCACTAAGTCGTAACGTCACAGTACTTCTGAACCATGGAACACAGTATCCTATGTTGTGAGGATATTAGGCCTAGAAATTCAAAACACCAGATTTAAATATGTTTTGTCTTGCAAACCTCCTGTGGGATCCTGGACTTATTGTTGAGAGGAGTAAGCATAGAAAATATAAAGAAGAAAAAGAATTACTACGTTCTCCCTAATTTGCCCTTGTATCATCAATGGATATAATGGATATTGTTGCTCTACATGAAAAACTTCAATCTCATCTATGTTAGAAGAAGATAGAGTTTCTATGGAGGCAACAAAGAGCAGCAGAAACACTGATATGAGACACTAGAGGACTTCTTGAGTCACTTGTTGTTAATAGTGTAAACAAATTTACCTCTTGATCTCTGCATGGAAGTTTCATGCCTAGGTTTCAAATGCTTCTTTGAGATATTTCATGCCTCAGCTCTCCACTAGTAATGTATATGAGATCTTAGGTAATGTGTGTTGTAAGAATAAATTAATTAAAAAATTAAGAAACATTTAATTGCAACAGGGAGCTCTATCAGTATCTTTACTAGAGATTAAAATTTGTATTTCCGATAGGTCATCAAATTAAATTCAAGCATTAGCTTTCAACTGTCTGTGATATCAGATACATTTAAATTCAGGAATGTAGAAGCCATAGCTAATACTAATTCCCTAAACTACTCAGTATCACTAAATTAAATTAAGTCTTTTCAGAAGAAAAGTAATTAAATCAAGACCCTTATGTTATGCTATTGTAGCATAATTTGCTTCTTAACAGAATATCTTTGATAAAACATTTGGGAATTTATTAAATAAAAAAATAATCAGTAAATTTAGAACATGGATATTATTATCCATGCATGTAAAGTATGACTGGTTGCCTCTATAAAAGCAAATGTAGTGGAATGAATGAATCTGCAGTCCAACTGTAATACCACCAGCAATTCACCAATATCAGGAAGAATATGTAGGAAAATACAATTCCTTTGCTCTGAGATAGTTGATGAGAAGCTCAACATGACTCAGCAATGTGTGTTTGTAGCCCAGAAATCCAATGGTATCCTGGGCAGAATCAAAAGAAACATGACTAGGGGGTTAAGGGAGGTGATTCTACCCCTCTAGTCCACTCTTGTGAGACCTCACCTGGAGTACTGTGTTCTGCTCTGGGGCCCTCAACATAAGAAGAACATGGGCCTGAGTCCAGAGGAGGCCATAAAGATAATCAGAGGGATGGAGTACCTCTCCTGTGAAGACAGGTTGAAAGGTCTGGGGTAGTCAGCCTGGGGAGATTTCAGAGCAGCCTTACAGTACCTGAAGGGGCCTGCAAGAAAGCTGGAGGGGGACTTTTTAAAAGAGCATGTAGTGATAGAACAAGGAGTAATAGCTTTAAACAGAAAGAGGGTAGATTTAGGTTGGATATCAGAAAGAAATTCTTCACAGAGGTTGTGGTGACACACAGGAACAGGTTGCCCAGAGAAGTTGTATATGTCCCTTCGACAGAATAACAGACAATAAACA
>NW_010230188.1:0-9419 GCF_000690775.1 Eurypyga helias | reverse complement strand
AGGAATGCATTTTTACTTTTAGTTATAGACTCCTCTATAAAAAGGACAAAAATCAATGTAAGTCTAAATGTATGACAATTAACCAGTAAACATATACATGTTAAACAAGCTTTCACAGATTTAAAATTGTTCAAGGCAGTAATTCTGTAAAACTAAATAAAAAACATACAGATGTCATCCCATGCGTTAATTTACTTACAATGTGTATGAATTATTTAGTTCAATGTACTATGGACTATATTTGATGCCAGACATATCTGGCTGAATTGTTAACATTATTTGAGTCATTATTTGTATCAGAAAGGACTACTGTTTGAGGCAATGAAGATCAAAACATTTTTTTTCTTTATATTGATTCAAAGAAAAAGTGTTATTCTGTTAGGTATATTTAAATGCAAGAAAATGAAAAGATTGCTCAATTAAATTGCACTACTAGAGGAACCTTTACTGTCAGTGTGAAAAGTAATTTGGTTTAACTTTCCTTACGTTCCAAACTGTCTTTTCATGCATGACCAGCTCTGTTCAATAGTTACTGTTCTGATTTTAATAAAAAATTTGGCATAATGATATATCTGTTACTTTTTATCTATAAATAAATACACACTTAATATTGTTATTAGAGCAAAAATATTCAATTACAGGTTTTTTCTATGATATTTAAAAAAGAAAAAGACCTTTAAAATCTCTTGAAACTACCATCTAAATTATTTTTCATATTTGCTACCTTTTCCTCCCAGCTCAGAGAAAATAAACTATTTTCCATTAAAAAATGATACAAACACTGCTGAGATACTTTCTTCTTAATACAATAATCAAGCAGCAGCTCTGATGTAATGGATGTCATTTCCCAAGCCCTTTTTTGGTGTATTATAGAATAAATTGTGTGAATATTTGAAACTTAACTGTTTGTTTCTCTTCTGAATCCTCTCAGAAGAACAGTGTAAACATAATGCTAAGAAAACTTATTTGGTTTAGAGGTCACGGTTTTTGATTCAGAAATCAAAACCTTAGTTAAACAATCAAACTGATGTCTTTTTCTAAGACTGGCTGTTTCCAAAGTTTTCAGAAATGCTTTAGGGAAAAATATTTCTGCTAAATGAAATATCACATGTCAATTTTAGACATCGTACTCATGTTCTAACTATATCTTCAATTAACCTCTTAAGCTTTCTATATTCCTAGTTTTAAAATGTTCCAGTATTTCAGACAGTTTGATGTTTCTTTTAAACTAAAAATCATATTTTTTAAGTTAACTCTCTAAATTTTTGCAATCAAATATTCAGTTTTACTGAAATAACCATAGATTTGGAAAATGTATTGGTTTTGATTAGGATAGAGTTAATTTTCTTAACAATAGGTAATATGAGCCTATGGTTTGGATTTGTGCTAAGAATAATGACAACATACTCGTGTGTTGGTTGTTGCCAAGCAATGTTTATATTAAACCAAGGACTTTTTCAGTTTCTCATACTGCACCTGTGTTCCCTCCTTCTTCTGTATAAGAATCTGGGAGGGGAAACAGTGGGGACAGCTGACCCAAACTGACCAAAGGGACATTTCATGCCATAAGATGTCATGCTCAGTATATAAACTGAGGGGGAGTTGGCCAGAGTGGGGCGCTCTCTGGCTATCACTACGGGGGAGTACCTGGGAGTGAGTTGGTGGGTAGTGAATAGTTGTATCCCTTTTTTGTCTTTCATTGTTTTTCTTTTCATTACATGCCATTATCATTATTACCAGTAATAGTATTTTGCATTACATAATAGTAGTAGTTGTGGTAGTATCATTATTTTATTTAATTTATTTTCAATTATTAAGCTATTCTGAACTCAACCCACGAGTTTCCTTAGCTTTTTCCTCTGATTCTCTCCCCCATCCACCATGGTGTGGTGGCTGTGTGGTGCTTAGATTCTGATTGGGGTTAAATAAACTTTAAGTATACTTAATTTTAATTAAAGGCATTAATTTTACTTTAAATTTAGATATATTATTAGTCACAATCCTGATTAATGGCAATAAGTGAAGAGTTGTCTCTTGATGACATTGTAGCTCTAAAAACCACTAAGTAAAGATAGATGACATTTTCAATAGTACATATGAAAAAAAAAATATTTTTAAGGCTGAATCTGAATATATAGAGAATTCAAATTCCAGAATGGGATGGGCCATTTCTCAAGAAAATATTTATGTATATTTCCATTATAATAATGACATACTGATAGACTTAAGTGTTACTCTGAGAAATGGATGGTAGGTAGACTCAGGCACAGGACTTTGCATATTGTATACCTTGCTTGTCTTTCTATTAATATGCCAATAAAAAGGAGGTATATTACTCCTGAGCTAAATATAAGATTCTTACTGGACAGAAGGAAAAAATAACAATAAACTCTTTTTCTGAGCATTTAAGATACATTTTCTAGGAATACTAAAGTACATTCAAAGACAAAGGAGAAAACAGTTGTTCTCTAAATATTAAGCAATATATCTGTGACATCTTTTGTTAATAGAATTCATGTGTTCTTGACCTTTCCTAGTTGATATTCCTTGAATCAAATTTTAGAAGCACTTTTAATACCTATTTGAGCCACATGAATAAAGAAAAACATGAGACAAACTAAAGAAACAAGTAAAAAATAGTACTGACAAAAATTATGGCACTGTTGATATTAAGGTCCAGATACAGCAAATTACTAAGTGCAACTTCGCCTGGAATTGATGTGACTTACAGCATGGCCCTTGTTAATGTTAAAATAGCAAATAGCTCCCTAACCTTTCCTTAGTCCCAGAGTAGTACCGCTGAACAGATGTTAAAGTCCTAATATACAGTGTATGCTAATAAACAAAAGTGGGTTTACTTCATGGGGATATCCTGAAAAGAATCCATACCTGTTGTAGAATTGTTATGAATTTAATGAACATTTTTATTTTTAGGCACTATAAAACTATCAAAAAGTGAAAGACAAGAACAATTCTGGCTATTTGTTCCTTAGGTCAGAAGCACTCTTTTTGTCACATTCTTCTAGCTATTGATCCTACTATTACTATTTGCCCCAAAAGATAGGCAATAAATGTAAAGATAATTATAAAAACAATACCAACATCCTACTCGTGTTCTAACCACAGCAATATTCTTTGACTGTAAAAAAAAAAAAAAAAAAAAGACAGAAAGGAATTATATGATGATTTATATAACATAAATTATTTAATTTCTCAGTCAATAACTTCTGGACAAATGCCAATTATTTGAAATGCCAATACCTATTATATAGAGGTCAGACTACAAGACTGAGAATTCCCTCTAGCTTAAAATCTGTCAGTTCATGAACCTGTGACTGAATTCACGCACATTTTTGAGAAAAGAAAAACAAAAGTATAAAAAAAGAAGAGTTACTAATGAGAAAGTTTACTCCATGAAGAACAGAATTAGGGGATGACATCCGAGATTTATTCACTGGACAACCAGTTCATATCTGTCCCCTTAAGTTAAGCCTTTAAACTTGAGATATGAGAAGTAAGCAATGGGAAAAGAGGAACTCTGTCTCCATCCTTTGACTAGCTTCAAGGAAGTATTCAAAGTACTTTTGTGTACATACAAAAAAAATCATACTTTTAAACGTTGAGTGATAACCAAATACTGCCTGTTTGATGCCATCTTACCACAGAAAACCTCAGGTGTCTGAATATGAATTCCAGTGATTAAAAAGAATAAAATTCTGTTAAGAAGTCTCAGGTTCTTCCCATAACTAAATTCAAAAAACAAACTGATTTTCAGTTTTACATTCCATGAGAATGGGATGTGAAATAACAGAAGAAAATGTGAATATCAGAGGATTTAATACTAATTACCCTGACCTTTATATAAGAAAAAAATCACAGAATTCCTCTATTCTTAAAAATATTATTTTAGTTTCTATAATCTAAAGTCAAACTCCAAATTAATAGACACTGCATTTGTAACTTTGTGTATGTAGATAAAATTTTAGATTTAGCAACAGCAACAATCTCTGAATGATGTATGTGAGGGACTCTTCATACTATACCATCAGTTCAGTAGGTGAGTTTTGGTATACAGCAAAATATATTTTGTAATTTTGCCTTCATAGCAGAACCATTTTAGTCTTATGTAGCTAAGCTTACCAACTTTTTCTTCCACTATTAATCATAGAAGCTTTTAGGTTGCAAAAGACCTTTAAGATCATCAAGTCCAACTGTTAACCTAACACTGCTAATAGAACCACTAAACCATGTTTCTAAGCACCTCATTTCACACTTCTCTGAAATACCTCCAGGGATGGAGGATAGAGCCACCTCCCTGGGAACCCTATGCCAATGCGTGATAACCCTGTCAATGAAGAATTTTTTCCTAATGTCCAATCTAAACCTCCCCTAGCACAACTTGAGGCCATTTGCTCTTGTCCTGTCACTTATCACTTGGAAGAAGAGACCAACATCCACCTCTCTGCAAACTCCTTTCAGGACGTTGTAGAGAGCAATAAGGCCTCCCCTGAGCCTCCTCTTCTCCTGGAAAAACAACCCCAGTTCCCTCAGCCGCTCCTCACAGGACTTGTGCTCCAGACCCTTCACCAGCTTCATTGCCCTTCTCTGGACATGCTCCAGCACCTCAGTGTCTTTCTTGTACTGAGAGGCCCAAAACTGAACACAGTATTCAAGGTGTGGCCTCACCAGTACCGAGTACAGGGGGACAATCACTGCCCTAGTCCTGCTGGCCACACTGTTCCTGATGCAGACCAGGATGCCTTCTACCTGGCTCATATTCAGCCAGATCTCAACCAACACTCTCAGGTTCTTTTCTGCCAGGCAGTGCCACTCTTCTCAGAGTTTTACATGGGGCTGTGGTGTTACATGGGGGTGTGGTGACACAAATGCAGGACCCAGCACTTGGCCTACTTGAACCTTATACAGTTGGCCTTGGCCCTTCACTCCAGCCTGTCCAGATCTCTCTGCAGAGTCATCCTACCCTCAGGCAGATCAACACCCCCGCACACTTGGTGTCATCTGCAAATTTACTGAGGTTGCACACAATTCCCTTGTCCAGAACATTGATAAAGGTATTGAATGAAACTGGCCCTAGTACTGAGCCCTGGGGAACACCACTTGTGACTGGCCACCAATGGGATTTAACTCCATTCACCACAACCCTTTGGGCTCAGTCAGCAAGCCAGTTTTTTACCCAGCAAAGCATATGCCCTTCCAATTTAGCTTCTCTGGGAGAACGCTGTGGGAAATGCTTTCAAAGGCTTTATTTTTACAAAGTCTAGGTAGAAAACATCCACAGCCTTTCCCTCATCCACTAAGCAGGTCATCTTGTCATAGAAGGAGATCAGGTTAGTCAAGCAGGACCTGCCTTTTATAAACCCATGCTGACTGGGCCTGGTCATTTAGTTGTCCTATATGTGCTGTCTGATGGCACACAAGATGATCTGCTCCCTAACCTTCCCCAGCACCGAAGTCAGACTGAGAGGCCTGTAGTTCCCCAAATCCTCTTTCCAACCCTTCCTGTAGACGGGTGTCACATTTGTTAACCTTCAGTCAACTGGGACCTCCCTGTTTATCCAGCGCTGCTAATAGATGACAGAAAGTCAGCCACCCAGTTCTTGTTTTTGTAGATCTAACATAAATATACTTAATGGTGGCTAAGGAATGAAAATGAACTAAATCAAATCACATCCCTTAGTTGTGATCTAAGCCCCTGTCATACGTAAACAAATCTAGAGGTACAACTTTAAGATGAGTTGGAACTCATCCACAAATTCACCTGTGTTCAAACTTGGTTAAGTCCTTAGAGTTTTATAGGGTTTTTTCAAGTCATACCTTCAAATCTCAGTAAAGTCTTTGGCTTGTACCAGTGAGGATCCTCCCAGGGCTTGGAGACAGAACCATGTTAGGATCAATGCTTTATCAAATGCTAGCCATAATAAGCATCAAAGCTTCTGTAAACAAATATAGACCATAAAGGATTCTTAGCTTCATAAAAAAGTGTGAGCATAAACACATCAACATGCATAATCAATAAGTAAATTTCCAAATAGAACTGTTTCAAATATTGGACAAATTTGCCTAAGCTCTAAAAATATACATTGAAAACTTATATAGATATTTAAAGATTTTACTGTCTGGGATCTATAACTATGGTCTCCATAACCAATTAAGACACTGACTTTATTCTCACATTATAAGAAAGCAGTCTCATTGATCAAACCTCTGAATGTAAACACAGCAGTGATGTTTTCTATTCTTTCCATTCATTAGTCAGTTTTTGTAATTATAGATTTTTAAATTTGAATCTAGTCAATTACAAGGGACAGTGTGTATAAATCTTATTCATTAGCTTTCTAATCAAGACCTTTGCAATCCCTCTTCTTTGATTTAATAAAACAATTTCATCACAGGGATTGCCCTAAGTATTAATTAGGACACTTAATTAGACTACCAAGATGAAAGAAAATATGTTAAGATTTATGTTTAAAAGTAAATTATAAAGGTTCTTCATAGTCTCTCTGTAAGCTGTCTAGTTTTAAAGAACAGGTAAGATCTTGTCTTGTGAACCAGATCCATATCACTTAAGGTATGTATGGATGCTGTGTAACATATTGAGGGTGTGTAGAATCAAATTTTTAAGATAGTCTTTATTAATTGTTACTATAAAAATCTCCATTTTCTGTCAAGCTTGTGTATGTGATTAATGTTGCCTGCATGAGCTTATAGGCAGCCTGAACAGAAGTCAAAAACTATTTTAACCTCTGACTGACCCCAATTATTAGGCTACAGTGTACAATGAAAATCAAAGGATAAAAATGTTCCTTGGACCTGAAACTGAGAATTTTTTTCTAATTTTTTTTTTCTGCCTGCCAAAATCCAAAACCAAATATATTTTTAAGAAATACTCGTTGAAGACATCCAGGGATGGGACATCCATAATTTCTCTGGATAATAAATAGACATTTTGATCTTTCTCAGTCAGGAAAATTAATCAAAGAATATGTGATTTCATACAAAAAAAACCCAAACCAACCAACCAACCAACCAACCAACCAACCAACCAAAAAAAAAAAAAAGAACCCAGAAAAAAGTAACATAAGGAAACACAGATTTTAGCATTAGATTTGGAAGAGCTCCAGGGTTGAAACTGAAATGCAGACAGATTAAATACCTGGAGTTTAGGTAAGGGATCCCTGATGTAATTCAGAGACACAGATTTACAAAGCCACATGCACATGAGTTCCTTAGCTATGCAGCAAATAAAATGAGCTTAGGGGATTTACAGCTTTCTAATGTCCTTATCAAAACTCTGTAATCAAAAGCCCTTAAGTAATTTATTTCTATCTTCTGTGCTGGGCACCCTAGACACACACTTGAGAAGAGGATTAATGAAAAGGCACAGATTGGTTTTGGTTTCTGACATATATTTCTTTAAAGTCCACTTCTAAAAAAAATACTCTTCGGTGTCTATTAGTACCTATGTATCACTTACCATGTCCTCTGTTTCAGAACAAAAATCTGACAAAATGATTCCCTATCCTAGGATGCTTCAAACCCAAAGCTGCAGTGCATTTACTCTTGTTTTACCTTTTATTCATAAAATTGTGTAAGTACAAGCTAAAGCTAAAAAAAAACAAAACCAAAACCACAAAACAAAACAAAACAAAATCCTAGTCCCTCAAATCTATTGTACCGTCTGCATATAAGAATGCAAGATTGTGACCTACTGAGAAAATCTGTATTAGAAATTTTAGACAAAGAAAACTATAATATTTCAACTTTTTAATTTTACTTATTTTGCTTTTAAAACCCTCCTTTATTGTGATATTTAAGGAGAGTATTCAGCTTGTGTTCAGTATTCAGACTGGGTTTATCAAGTGAATAGTTTATGTAACAGGTTTTCCTCCATTTTCCTGTCCTGATAATTTTAGAAATAGCTATGAATATGAGAATTCTGTATAGGATCATTTCACAGCATTGCTCTTGAGTGCTATTTTGCAATTAGCGATGACTACATGCTTGAAATGTTTCATGTCTGCTTTGTCTGAATCCTAATACCCTGCAGTAAGAAGACCCTCCCTTCCCCCTTTCCTCCCTTCCTTCCTTCCTCCCTTCCTCCCTTCCGTCCTTCCTTCCTTCCTTTCTTCCGAGTGCAACTACCAAGCCATATTTTATTCACCATGCAGTCCATCCATCAAATCCATAACTCTCCAGTTCAGAGAAAAGTATGTTATGTGGGATGGTGTCAAATGCTTTGCAAAAGCCTAGGTAGATGACGGTGGTTGCCCATCCTTTATCCACCAACGTCGTAACCCAATCATAGAAGGCCATCATATTAATCTAAAAGAGAAAATTATGGATCTAAAAGAGGAAAATTTAAAAAGTGTAACTTTTCCTTAAGTATTACTTTAGGTCTAGAAGCTCAGACTGAATGTGGTAATGCAACACTGTCATGTAGCAATTTAACTAGCCAATGTTTGCTATGGAGATCTACCCCCATATGCTGTAGTTAAATAGCAGAAATTATACAGAAAAAGCATTTGTCAAGAAAGTCTTTTAAAAATAAAGATAAGCATGAGGAACTGAAAACAAACCAACAATTCCTCTGAATCTCTAGAACAAAAGTACTCAGTACTGGATTTTTTTATCTAAGCCATTTATTTAATATGATGGGTTTGTCTTTTCAGGTTTTCAGCATACTTTCAAATGTTGAACAGTTGAGTCATAACTAGATTGGCTGGGTAATCTATTTTTTCAAATGTCAGGAAAAATAATAGTTATTTTCTAGACACTGATGTTTAATTTCCTAACTAGGGTTAGCCTATTATTAGCTGTTGTTACCTCTTTTAATGTTACTTAAATCTTGAAGCATGAAGAAAACATTTTTTAAAGTGCTGATTACGTGAGGAAATTTTAAAAAAGGAAGAGCTTATTATACATGCAACGTTAAAATGGAAGGTTATTCAACAATTTTCTAATTTATTTAAAATGAGGAAATAAATATTGAAACATGATGAATGATAGAATTTGTCAGAACTTTAGTGATACATGTTTATCCTTGTATTTGTAAAAAAATGTTGATTGGCAAAAGATAAATCCTTACCATTTGAATGAAACTTTCAGCAACCTGACATAGTGGAGGGTGTCCCTGCCCATGGCAGAAAGGTTGGAACTAGAAAACTTTGAAGGTCCCTTCCAACCCTTTGAAGATATTCTGTGTTTGATAGTGACTGATGATGCAATAATCTGTGTGAAGTTATAATCTCTGGTATTGATGCCTAGTGGTTATGACCTCTTCAGTATAGAAAATTTTGTTGGATCATCATAGTACATCCTAGACAACCCAACAAAAATATTGTCAATATATTTCTTTTCCTTTTATTTACCTTTTATTTGAATAGGCTGGATCAATGGGC
>NW_010230187.1:54130-60432 GCF_000690775.1 Eurypyga helias | reverse complement strand
GCACCACACACCTTGGTGTCGTTGGAATGTTCCTGTTTTGACACCTGGCCTTTGTTTTGAGATTTCTGTACAAATGTATTAAATAGCGAGCATTTGCATGGAAATAATGTACTTGCTTTTCATACTTGGCTCCTGGATTTTCCTCACTTGGTAACTCTTGTCCTTCCTAATCAGACAGGAAGCATCGCTGTAGATCTGTTATCCGCTTCACCAGAAGTGGGATTTTAAGTTCTAGTTCTGATTGGGTGAAGTGACACTGAAGACTCGTGCTTTACATCAGCAATAGCCCTGTGGGCTTGGGAGGACCAGCTCAAGTAAAATGGCACAAGGTGGTGAAAAGTGATGGGAGATGAAGGAAGGAGAATACTCCCCTTGCTTTGAGAGAAGGGGCAAGCCGGGGTCTCGAGAGTTCTAAGACTAACCACAGTGGTGGGGATCTTCCCAGTCATGCTTGCATAAGGCACTTAAACAAGCTTGGTTGTTATTTGCTTGGTTGTACCTCAAAGCTCTTAGAATTTAGGATTGCTGACTTGAATATAGCAAGTATTAGTACTTCTAGACTAATCAGTAAGCCAAGTAGAGTCAAAATTTACTGTAACCTTAAAGTTTGGCCTTTGACTTAAGGAATTTGGTGCGTGGCTGAGTGCAGAATTTTCTCCTCTGCCTGCTTTTGGTAGAGACTGTATTCTGACGTGTGGTAGGGATCAGCTTTGTTAGATGTCATTTGGTCTGTTGTAGTCACCAATAGGGGTACTCGGGGATCTGGACTGAATGGTAGCTTGGGACATGCACCTCTGACTTCAGCACTGTGTGTTTATTTAGGCTCGGAAAGATTCAGGAGGAGAGCAAACAGTACTGAGCATCAAGACCAGTCCTAACACGACAGGAAAATACAAGCAGTCGGAAGGAGGTAGGACATGGAACATAGAGCACGCCTCACCCTTTTATAATGTTAATGAGATACATTCTTATATATATGCTCTCCTCCTTCTGCTTCCCTTCACGTGAAAGAAGCAAAGAATCACGCTGCGAAGCAGGAAATCAAACCTGAACATTCAAAAGGCTCTCGTTTGTCCCTGCCATCATCTGATGGTAAAACAGCAAGAGAGTTGAGGGATAAGGCCACGCCTTTGAAACCTAGCTCTAAGCTTGTCTCTCTGAAACGAAACGAAGAGACTGCTGAAAAAGCACAAGGCGCTCCAAGTTCAGCGTCAAAGTCAAAAGCTGCTTCAGGGAAGGAAGAGAAGACAACACCAAAGAAGGAGAAAATTTCCCCCAAGAAGACTGAGGTGCGAGCTGTCAAAATGAGTTCAGTTGTCTTGCTGGAGTTTGCAGGAAAACAGTTTTAATTTCTTATTGTTTCACTCTTGTAACTTGGTACTCTGAATCTTTTGGGCGATTGTTAAGAATTTGAGTTCCTAGCAATTGTAGAAATACAGGAGGAAAAAAAAAACATGGAAAAGTGTAAATTAGATGATGCATGAAGGAACTGAGTTCCTTAATGCTCATCAGGTCTGCGTGTGTACTGCAAAATCGGCTCAGTGCTTTTTCGCTTTTAACTTCCCTGAAGAATTGCAGAATGCAGGAATTCTGGCACTGACCTAGTGAGTAAGAGCTTAGGGCTTTCCTTAGAATAAGAAACAGCATTGCTTGGGGTGTTTCTCCCCCCACCCCCAGTCTCCTTATGATGAAGTGTATTTCTTATGATTGATATGGAGGAATATAATTTAGTGTTAACTGGTTCAGTAACTGTAGTTAGTGAACACACTGGCAGTTACTGGCAACCTTAAAACATATTTTGTAACCATAAAGTAAAAAATACCCAGTTTTGACACTTTAATAAGAGTTGTAATTGGGTGGGAGAGCCTGCAACCTTTTCAGAGGTGAGTGTTAATTACTTTTTAATTATTAAAAAGCTTAAATGTCTCAAAGTAGAAACACTAAGTATAGATCTTGTCTATACCTGATTTTGAAATAAAATAGGATGTGACTTTAAAGCAGCAACTCATGAATTAAGTGAGCATGCGCATGTGGAATACAGATGAATCTAGAAAAACTTGACAAACAATGGTTACACCTTTTTTTTTAAACACTCAGGTGACTTTTTGACATCTTCTTTGGAAGAACAACAAAAAATACCTCAAAAGCACCAAACCAGAGCAAGCTCTTGTACTGCATGTTAATAGATTAAAACAAAGTGTTAGAACTTTTCCTTGGGTGCATAAAAACGTCTCAAACGGTGGTGCTTGAATTTATTTTACTGGTTTTGTATATGTGATGTGTGCACTAATTTTTTTTCTCTCCTGCCCAAGTCTGTAAGTCCCGAGGACTCTGAAAAGAGGCGGATCAATTACCAGGCCTACCGAAGCTTCCTTAATCGCGAGGGTCCAAAAGCGCTGGGTTCCAAAGAGATACCTCAGGTAAGTTTTTTGGCTGTGACAGAATTCTCTGTGTGGAAGTGATAGTTACTGTTACAAGGGATCTAACGAGTATCAACTGCATTATTGAAAAACGGGTATTTTTTTCAAATATTGTATTGGAAAAAGATAAGTTGTAATGCAAAGCAGTGACTAAATGTAAGGAAAGGTACAAAGAAATTGTCTACTTGGTTTATGAAGTCACGGTGATGAAAAGCAGTTACTGCTCTTAGGGTTGAAGACTGCTGTCACTCTTTTGACATGCTGTGTGTCAAGCAGTGTGTTACGTGTATGACTGGTGAGGTAAGTGGTGTGGAGTTTTGTTGGTAGCCATTCCTTTTTAATGGCTTTTGAACTTTTCTACCCATTACCTAGCTAGGTATGCTAGGCTTATTTCATAGGGTACTGGACACGGCAGGACTTAATAAAGCGTATGGTGAAGAGGCATTTGGTAGAATTGCGTCAAGTAATGGCATCTTCCGCAATGCTCTGCTTCTCAGGGAGCTGAAAACTGCTTGGAAGGCCTAACGTTTGTCATCACAGGCGTTCTGGAGTGTATTGAAAGAGATGAGGCCAAGTCTCTCATTGAACGTTATGGAGGAAAAGTAACTGGCAACGTCAGCAAGAAGACAAACTATCTGGTTATGGGGCGAGACTGCGGCCAGTCGAAGTGTGAAAAGGTGAGTCTTCCCGTGCCCGCGCTGGGCAGAAGCAAAACTCCGAGTTGTTGGCATCAAACTGGGTTTTCATTATCTGCCAAAAGGAGGCATTCCCACCAATGAAGCGCATGTTGAAAAGGAAAGGTTGCCTAATGATTTTTAGGGCTTTGTTTTATTTTTATTTATATTTGTACACAAACCATATATGTAAAAGCACCCCTTGTTGCTGTTGTGTTCCTAAACAGTCCTTACTGGAAAGCACTTTGAACTGAATGATGGAACTCCTGACCTTACTTAACTTTATCTTTAATTCTCACTTTTGCTCCAGGCATCAACTTTAGGGACAAAAATTATTGATGAGGATGGTCTGTTTGATCTTATTCGAACTATGCCAGGCAAGAAGTCCAAATATGAGCTGGCGGCTGAAACAGAGGTTTGTTTTATTATAGCCTTGGGGTGGTTTTTTGCTGTGTTTTTGATGGAAGGGAGTCATGGTGGTCTGTTCTGGTAGCAGTAACCCTGCAGTTGTTGATTTGACCTTCTGGGTTTAAAAGCATTCAAAGGGAAAATTTTGCGTTGAAGACTTGTACTTGGGAACCGTAGGGCTTTTTCCCACCTTTCGTTTTTATACTGTGACGTTATTCTGTGTTTCAGGTATCTGGCTGAGGGGTAACTGTATCTCCTTAGATTGTTTCAATTTTAAACTTTGAGTATTTGTTTATTCTTTGAAATAAGTAATTGGGACCAAGCAGGCCTGATATAAAATCGTACTGTGAGCCCAGGACATGTCAAGCATGTGTATACATAACAGATTTTACCTCCCTGTGGTACTTGAACTAATAATATGAAAGGTAAATTTTTCAGGGAATACTGTAAAGACAGTAACACGTTTTTATGCACATTTAAACTTAGTCTGTAGCCCCTGATAAAAAGTTATTAAAATCTCCGTTAGCTCTAGCGTGGTGTGCATGCAGCATAGCTCTTGCTTTGGTGCTTCCCGTGTGGCTAGACACGATTCCTTGGCTGTAAAGATGATGTTGGTGTCTTAAGGAAAAACAACTCTAAGCTTACTAGCTAATTAATTCCACTCCCTTGGAATTGTTTTCCACTTTCTGGAAGCATTGCTTTGCAAGAGCTGTCTGGCTCTGGCTGCAGAACCAGGTGACATCATGTTTAACAGTGGCTTATTTTTCAGAGAAGAATGCTGCTTTATCTGCTTCTAAATTTTTTTTTTAATCAATGCATAGGCTTTGCTGCTCTCTTCAGTACTCCTGTACACGTGTTCAAAGGCAGCATGTTTATTTACTGTATAGTTTTTTTAACATTTCCCGTTAAATTTTTTTAACCTTTATTTTCCTAAGGCAAAGAAAGTGGAGTCAAGACCTAAAAAGACACCACAGAAAGCTGAAGCTGGAAAAAGGAATTTCAGCCCCTTCAAAAGGGAAGCTGATAATAAAAAAATGAAGTCTACTCCCGAAAAAGGAGAAACCTTCAAATCTGTCAAGAAGAAAGACAGCACTGCTGTTCGAAAGCTTACCGACTTCAAATGCCGGACTGCAGAGGAGAAAGGAGCCCCACAGCCGAAGGAGAACTTGGTTTCTGGGGTTACTGAAGACAAAGCAGAGAGATTGCTATGGGTAGATAAATACAAGCCTGTATCCCTTAAGGCAATAATTGGACAGCAGGGTGAGCAAAGCTGTGCCAATAAACTGCTCCGCTGGCTCAGAAACTGGCACAGGAATACCTCGGAAGATGGACAAGGTGACCAGTGCACTTAACTTCTGTGTTCTTCAGTGCCAGTCACGGTGCTTTTGGTTCCCTGGACCAGTCAGAGCTTTTCAGATAGTGCAGCAACTCTAGAAATTGGGAATGAGGCTGCAGTTGGATGCAGTTTTAGCAGCAGTTGAGGCTGACTTTTGTTTTCTTGTTGCAGTTGTTCATTTACCTCCCTCCCCCCAAAACAGAACAGAAAGCTGTGTCTGAAAATACTTTAATATTTTGACAGTCTCTTAAATGTGATTCTTTTCCCCAAAAGAAACCAAAATAGCCTAGCAGTAATGTATATAAAAATGGCCTGTTGAATTCTTTCTCGGCCAGGACTAACGCGTCTGTGCACACTGTGAAAGTACAGGATAGCAACACACCTCAAGGGCTGCCGTTGTGCATGGGGAGGAGGGGAATTGCTGAGGTCCCGGTTCTGCCTGCTGCGTGGTCTGCCATCCTGCGGGCAGGCTTCTTAGAGTTTTAAAGAAGCGTTTAAAATCATGGTTAAGTTTCACTTCAGTGGAATGGGTAGTAGGGCTTTGCTGCGTGGTGTGTTTGGGGTTTGGTTGGTTTGGGGTGGTTTTGCTGGTGTGTGGGGTTGGGCATCTTTATGATGTGGCTGTGAGGGAATTGCTGGAGTAGTTGTATTGCATTAACGGTGCTTTTGCTACTTGTCAACTTAGAATCACTGCAAGTCTTAAACTAAGATGGTTTAAGCTGCTTTTCCCTGGCTAGTTAGGATGCAGATGTGTACCTTTTTGATACTCATAGCAGGCCTTAAATGAGAAACTTGGGTGATGTTTGATACCTTGAAGTCTGCAGTTTGTTTTGTAATAGATACATCAGTAAAACCTGGAATTTTCTTTTATAGCAAAGACGAATAAAACTGGAGGCAAGGATGATGGTGCAGGTTTTAAAGCAGCACTGCTTTCTGGTCCACCTGGAGTTGGTAAAACCACTACAGCTTCTCTGGTCTGTAAGGTGAGTTCATGTTAATGGTTGTTCCCAGTGCTTTTTGCGATACGTGGATTCTGTATTGGGATGCAGATGCAGTGTGTGGGTGGATACTCCATTAAGGGCTAGGGGCTGCTCCCAGCCTTGTTCCACCTGCTTGGAACAGGGAAAAGTGTGTGGATGTTTAGATATCTTTATCAGTTTGGGGTGAAAATGTAGCAATGGGTGTCTGTTTCTGTTATGTTGAGAAGAAGCATGTCACAGTCTGAAACTGGAACTGGTTTTCCAAAACTGTGAATGTGCAGCACGAGGTTCTACAAGTCAGAAGAGTATTTGTGCTAAGTTTAGTGGGAGTCAAATTCTGGCAACCTATTGGAAAGACTTGGTCATGGTTCTTGATATCTGACAGAGAGATCTTTCCCAGGCTCTTTCTACATTCAAATGCTGCCTTAGGATGGGAGAAGTTGACAGAGCTGTATGTCCATTTCTAAATTCAAATTTAGAAATG
>NW_010230187.1:46071-54099 GCF_000690775.1 Eurypyga helias | reverse complement strand
AACCTACTGGAACACTGTGTTCACTAACTCTGTCGTGAGAATCGGCTGAGAACTCCATACTAAAGCGAACTTGTAACAGGTTATTTTTGTTCTCTGAATTATGAGAACTTTGTACCGTATGGTACCACCAGCTTGGAAGGGTTCAGAACTGTTGTCAGCGCTCTGATCTTCGTGCTGGCGAGGAGCGATTACTTAGCTCGGTATTTGAGTGACAGAGAGTAAGTCCCAATCTCCACACCACCACCTCAGAGCTTTGAGCCAGCAGGCTGATGGACTCACACTCAAATCTAGACCTGCAGAAAAACTGCATGTGCTGACTTGGCCTCGTTTCGGCACTAGCATGGTCTCTTCTGCTCCTGGTTTCCAGCCTAGCTTGCTGGCACCTGCTTGTGGTCTCTGCAGGGCATTTCTCTGTGCTCCACAGGAGTGTGCCAACAAAACGGGGCTGTTCAAGCCGCAGGACAAAGGCTGCGTGCAGCTCGCTGCTGTGCTGTGGCAGGCCCTTGGCTGTGGAGTTTGCTGATAAAGGAACAGCTGAGTTAAGTTCTTCTGGGGACTGAAATGCATTTGGAAGTGTTAGGGCTGCTGGGGGAGCCATGTGTTTCCAACCTGCTGAATAATGAAAAGCTGCTTTCCCTCAGCTTTGAGGGATGCGGCATGTTTGTGTAGAAGACACTGATATGCAGCTGGAAATACCACGGAGCTTAGCCAGCTTTGGCTCACAGTTCTGCTTCTATCCCTGGTGGCAGCTCTGTTAATCTTTCAGAGCTAAATCTGTGCTGCTGACTTCCTCCTTCCCCCAAAAATATTCTTTTGGGAATATCTGTTCTGCGTGTGGTTATAAATATTTCTGGAGTGCGGGAGAAAAGGACTGTAAGGGGAGAAAAGAATTAAAGCCACAAATTACATGTGAAAACAGTGGTGTTAAGGGCTTTCTTCTGGAACTCTGAAACGCTCCTTCTGCGTACGTGCGTGCTGTTTCACTGACCTGCGTTCTCGTGGTCTGTGTTTGGACTAGGAGCTGGGGTACAGCTTTGTGGAGCTGAATGCCAGCGACACGCGCAGCAGGAACAGTCTAAAGGAAGTAGTTGCTGAATCGCTCGACAACACCAGCATCAAGGAGTTCTGCTCTGGTATGTCTGTCCTTTGAAGGAGGATTTTTGTTGTGTTAAGAGTCCAGTTACAGGGTTACTGGAGGGACAGCGTTTCCTTGTTACGCAGCATGTCATGTTAGGAATTTAACTTCCTCATCACGTGGAGGGATCGGTCTCCGATAGGGATGGCTTCATTCAGTAAGCTGCTTTATTTCAGCTTCAGCTGTAGAATTAGATCCTGCGATGAAGAGCAGCCGTTGTTGATCTGCACAGATGACTCCAGAACTCTGCAGTTGCTCTTCTGCTGCATGGGACTTGCTTCATGGAAGATGACACGAGGTTGTAGTCAGTTCTGGCCCATGAAAGTAGAAACTCACACGATCAAGTGGCAGAGCGAGAGGCTCACACCACCTCAGTTGTCTAGGATGGGGCTACCTAATCTATAAGGTGTTGGGTAAAACTGTGAGCAAGACCCTGTTTTATTCCCATCTCATTTTTTTTTTGTTCATATTCATTTTCAGGCACATCCTCATCAGTTAGCGGGAAACATGTATTGATCATGGATGAAGTGGATGGTATGGCAGGCAATGAAGACAGAGGAGGGATTCAGGTGAAGCTGCTATAGTTATGAGCTGATGCCATTGCTGCGAGTGTGTACCACATAGCACCAAATACACCAGGCCCGTCTGCTGTCCTCCACCCGTGGGCTGTAGAAAGAAAGTCTCTGCAGAGTGCAGTTTCTGACCTATTTTTAGAAGCCTGCTGTTCTGTTAGAAGGGTCAGGCATTGGTAGAGGGAGGAAAAGATATCTCTGTAAAAGAGACTTGGGTGTGTGCACTTGGGATGTTTGTTCCTGGACAGGTGAATCTATCCTACGGTCTCTGTAGCGGACATCTACCTGCAGCGGGAGGTTTGCAATCTGGCTGAAGCGTTGCTCTGCTCAGCAGGCAGTAACACTGAACAGATAACGTGGCATAGGCAGGGTTATCCGTGGTTCCCCTTAGCAGCTCCAGCTGGGGCTTCTCAAGATTTCCTATGGCCATGTGCAGTACTTCAGCTCAGATGCAGACATGCATGCTGCAGGAATATGAAACTGAACTTAATTTCACCTTCATTAGAGCAGGCAAAGCTTGTTCTGGTAAGCCAAATAATGCAGAAGCCATAGGGTTGAGCTCTTTGGACAGGGAAGAGCTGATGGCTTCCTGCTGCTTTGTTGTTGGAGGCAGTCAGAGAGGTGTGCTGCCTCGGGCACAGAGCAGCTCCAACTGGCCTTGGGACAAATGAATCTTGATCTGCAGGTGGGCAGCTCTGCTGGGGGCTGCTGATCCGTGTTGCTTTATGAAGAACGGGCCAAACATGACTGCTGGAAGTAGATAGCAGGAGTGGGTAGATGGCAGACAGTGCAGCTGCAGAGAGAATAGCAAGTGAGAAAAGTAGGAGGGGAGGGGCTAGGTTTGCACTGCCTACAGAAACGTGATGGCGGTTGGAGCTGTACAGACTCGCATCTGCAAGGATCTGATCTAAGGCAGGGACTAATGCTGCTTGGTATGACACTTTAATTGGGGTTACCTGATGCAACTGTTGTGTTTAAATCACAGGAGTTGATTGGTTTGATTAGACACACGAAGATACCCATCATCTGTATGTGTAATGACCGCAACCACCCTAAAATGCGTTCCTTGGTCCACTACTGTTTCGATCTTCGTTTTCAGAGACCTCGTCTAGAACAGATTAAGGTAAGAAGGCGGTGGCTGCGTGGGCTGCAGTGAATTACCATCGGCGATGCTGTCTCTGTGTGACAGAATTTAGAGTTGGAAACACCACTTAAAACTTAATGGATCGCCTCAACGAGCGACTCAGAGTTGTCTGTTTCTTTCTGTTTTGAAAAGAATGAAGTGTATCAAAGCCTCTCTGATTGTACAAGTCTGTTAAATTTTTTCCAAAGATGTTTTTAAATGATCATGCGCTTTTTTACACCTGTGACAAGGGATGACTTAATATTTACAAGAGACAATTTAAATTATGTGTGCTTCAAAACCTAGAAGAATGTGGGAATGCTCTCTCTTAGGTGTGTCAGTGTGTTCTGTAGGGGGAGGAATTCACAGAATCCTCTAGTGACAGTTTCTCAACCGTGTGTGTTGCAGGGTGCCATGATGTCCATTGCATTTAAAGAAGGCTTGAAAATTCCACCACCTGCTATGCAAGAGATAATCCTGGCAGCCAATCAGGACATCAGACAGGTCAGCGCCGGTGTCCGTTCAGGGAGCACGCTGTGGTCAAGTCCTTGACTTCCGTGTGGCATTGAACAGCACTGCTTGGTGTACAGAGATCAGGCTGTTTTCTGCTTGAATCCTCCATTTCAATGCTGCTATGCTGTAATTTTCTTTAGGTTTTACATAACCTTAATATGTGGTGTGCAAAAGATAAATCGTTGACTTACGATGAGGCTAAAACGGATGCCAGCAGAGCCAAAAAGGACATCAAACTGGTAAGTGGAACGTACTGTGTTGGCTTTCGCTGTCGTATTCCAGTGTAGTCGCGGGGCTTTATAAGCATCTTCTGAACCAAAGCACCGATAGTCTGGATGCAGGGAGCTGTCAGATTGGCCGCAAATAGCTGCAGAGCATTATGCGCAGGAGTGAGAATGTGTTTCGATGTACTTATCTCTTACACAAGATGCAATTGTGAAGCTCACACTTCTCATCGCGAGTCCCCTGTTTAGAAGATAATTATCTCTGTATCAGCAGAAAAACACAACTCTCAAAACTGGTGAAGTGCTAGGAAGGGAACACTGAACTTGTACAGATGAGTCCAGGTATTGTTGGGTGCCATCACTTGGCTGATGTTGTGCTGTGTTGTATTGGTTATGCAGCCCACTGACTTCCTGACATTTCATTTACTTAGGGCCCTTTTGATGTCGTCCGGAAGGTTTTTGCTGCTGGCGAGGAGGCTTCTCGTATGTCTCTTATAGACAAATCGGATCTCTTCTTCCATGATTATTCCCTAGCACCTCTCTTTGTTCAAGAGAACTATGTACATGTGAAACCAGCTGCTGCTGGGTGAGTTACTCCATACCCTAAACTGACATTAGGCTTTTGTGTCGTCGGGGAGTAAAACTAGACGTAGACCTTTCTGCATGTTTCTGCTTCGTAATACGGTCAACTTTGGGTTTTTTCCAGAGGAAACCTGAAAAAGCACTTGGTGCTCTTGAGCAGAGCAGCTGATAGTATATGTGATGGTGATATTGTGGACAAACAGATTCGTAGCAAGCAGAACTGGAATCTTCTTCCAACGCAGGTGAGCACTTCACGCTGATCTTATGTGCTTTGAGTGTCCAGCATGAAAGACTGGTCCCTTGAAATTGATGTTTCGGTATAATTTTATGACCTGTTTGTAGCTGAAGCATTCTCTGTTCTGTGGGCGAGTAGGGCAGTTTCCCATGTTCATGTTCAATTCATGGTGTACCACAAAACAGTCTTCTGCAACTTTGAAAAGCTTGACCCTTCTTTACCGAGCATCGGGGCACATGGTGTGTGTCACTTCTGACGTGCAGTCACAAGCCTGCTCTGATCTATTTACGTGCTTCCTGTCCCCGCCTCTCCGCAGGCTGGTGTTTCTCCCAAAGCACAGAGGGCCGAAGCATTGTCACTGCACTTGTCAGTGCTTCAGTGATTGCTGAAACAAGACTTGTGCTGGAGGGTTGTAGACGGAGTTGGGAGGGACCTCTGGGGGTCGTCTGCTTCATGCAGGTCCAGACAGAGGAGTTGCTTAGAGCCTCGGCTGGCTGAGTCGGTGTAGGTCTGTGGGGTTCTTTGGAGAGGTCCCCTTCACCGTGCCCATCCGTGGGAGATCACGGCGCTGGCTTGTGCGAAGTCAGCCCTTGGTCTGACTGTGCTCTGAGCTGGCCGTGAGGAAGGAACAGGCTTTTGTCGATGGCTTTTAAACCCCAGATGCTTTAGAACGTGGTAACAAATAGGGTGGTGGGATGAGAGATGAAGTTGTAACCTAAAAGGGGTTGACCAGAAACAACCAACAAGGTTCTCTCGGAACAAGCTGTTTGCACTGTGGAGCTGTATGCACCACCTCCTTGCCTGTGGATGAGTCGGGTGGTACGGCGAGGTGTTACTAACTCACTGATGGGAGTTTGGCACGTGTGTGTTCATTTTCCAGGCCATTTATGCCAGTGTTCTCCCGGGGGAGCTGATGAGAGGTTACATGTCCCAGTTTCCCATCTTTCCCAGCTGGCTGGGGAAATTTTCATCCACAGGCAAACACGACCGCGTCATTCAAGAACTGGCAATGCACATGAGTCTCAGGTAGTACTGACATGCCTCTCTGGGTTTGTACCGATACGGATACACGGGTCTTGTGTAGCTCACTGCCGCTGATTCTCGCTCACGTGTGTGTTTTGCCAACCTGCTCCTGTGGGGTTGGCGGCACTTTCTTGGCACTTAATCTGGACGTTGATCAGACTGCAAACGCTTTCAGTATTGTCAGCAGTACTGCAACTTCCCCCCACCCCTTCTAAGGTGTTTCTCCATCGGGGACGCGTTTCCCCGGGCCGCTGGGTGTCGGAGTACCGGTTATCCCTAATGCAGGGATAACAATGCAGGCAGAAGGGGTGGCACAGAGTGACTCGCAGTTAACGCCTAACGCAGACACCTGTTTGCTGGGGGCCTTACCTGCAGGCCGCTTGGGCTTGCAAGTGAGCGGTGGTGGCTGTGCGGGTTTACTCACCGCTTTGTTTGACGCAGAACCCAGACGTGCAAGAGGACAGTGAATCTGGAGTACCTGCCCTATTTGCGGGATGCACTTGTCCAGCCCTTGAAAGACGGTGGAGCAGATGGTGTACAAGAAGCTATAACCTTCATGGACTCTTACTGCTTGATGAAGGAAGACATCGAAAATATCATGGAGATAAGCACGTGGGGAGGCAAACCCAGTCCTTTTTCAAAGCTGGATCCCAAGGTAAGATTCACCCTGGTTTTTCCACCATACCTTCAAAAAGAAATCCTAGAATAATAGTTGTGGCATGGATGTGCTGCTGGAAGGCTGAAGCTGGTGCAGCTGCCTGTTAACTGTAACTTGATCAATGGTAGTCCTCCGTACACCAGCTGTCAAACACCCTACTGAAGCTGTAGGGGTGCGCCCCAAAAGACAGTCAGGCTGTGGTTCATTCAGGAGTCTGACACCTGTTCCTGGTGTCAGGGATCACGGAGTTGGCAGTGTTGGGGGCATAGAAGTGGAACACTGAAAGGGCAGGGAAAAGCTGGTACCTTTCTACAGGCAAGGCCCTGGCTATAAGCTGTGTCCCCTTCATGTGTAGCACTGCCTGTGATCTGGAAAAGAGAAGGCTCCGGGGAGACCTTACAGCACCTTCCAGTGCCTGAAGGGGCTACAAGGAAGCTGGGGGGGACTTTTTACAAGGGCCTGTAGTGACAGGACAAGGGGTAATGGGTTTCAATTGAAAGTGGGGAGGTTTAGATTGGATATCGGGAAGAAGTTCTTCCCGGAGAGGGTGGTGAGGCACTGGAACAGGTTGCCCAAAGATGTTGTGGATGCCCCATCCCTGGAAGGGTTCAAGGCCAGGCTGGATGAGGCTTGGAGCAACCTGGTCTAGTGGAAGGTGTCCCTGCCCATGGCAGGGGGGTTGGAACTAGATGGTCTTTAAGGTCCCTTCCAACCCAAACCATTCCATGATTCGATGATCCGTAATCCCCCTGATCTCGGGTTGGGTGCTCATGGGAAGAGAAGAACCTTCTCTGCTGATAACCGCACCTGGGCTACAGCTGGGTGTTGTCTGAATACGCTGCTGCAGTGTGGCAGGTGCTCGGTGCTGCTGAGGGGGTGGTGGCAGCAGAATGGTGCTGAAATGGGTGGAGGCCTAAGCAAGCAGCGTTGGCAGCGGCACGCTGAGGACTGTGGGACTCGTTTAAAACAAGCCTTTGCCATACAACTCTCAGCAGCTTTCCATGTCCTGTGAGACTGCATCCTCTTCCGCACAGCTTTGGTTCCATCTTCCCAAAGGCGAGATGACGTGGAATCTCCAAGAGTCAGTGAGTTAACAGTCTGCAGTTCCTGAGCTGATGCTCATTGTGTGTCCCTCCACCCTAACAGGTCAAAGCAGCTTTTACACGTGCCTACAACAAGGAGGCGCATCTGACTCCATATTCCCTTGGTTCTGTCAAGACCTCTAAAAGGCAGTCTGGGTCCGGAGTGAGCTTGGATCTGAATGAGGACCTGAATGTGGAAGAGACCCAGTCTGATGAGGATGAGCAGGACACTGTGGAAAGTGATGCAATGATTAAGGTAACTTAATTTCCCCAGTGCTGAACTACCCCACCAAACTGTTCTCTTGGGTTTAGTCGCCTTTTTGGGGTTTGTAACATCGTCTGAATGAAGAAAGAATTAAAAATCATGGTAGATAGTGAATGCCTCATCTCTCAGCTGAACTGGTAGTGTGTGAACAAGTCTGAATGTTGGACCCGAGCGAGACGGGCCGTAACCTCATGAATAGGCCCAGTTCCAAACTGCAGCAATGTGCGCAGCGCTAGTGGGGACGGCGCAGCCGCAGGCCTCTGTGCGCAGCTATCGCAGGAGACGGTTGCACGACGCCCTTCCTGCCTGTTGCCAGGTCGGGGAGCTGCGCTCGGCCCTTGTGGCAGAGTATCATAGTGTCTGCACTCCCCGTGGTGTTCAACAGCCTCCTGCCTGGGAGGGGAAGGGAGGAAATGGCTTGCTCTGGCTGTGTTTCACCTTAGGCTCCAGTTGAGTTTTAAACTCTCTGTATGTTTTGTTTGTAGCAAAAAAAGGCAAAGTCTTCCAAGCCGCCAAAAAGAGAGAAAAATGAAGAAACAGCAAAAAAGGAAGGGAAGAGAAAAGAGAAAACAAGACATTAAAGAGAATAAAATCTTGCTCCGGGTGCAGCTTTGCT
>NW_010230187.1:18957-46055 GCF_000690775.1 Eurypyga helias | reverse complement strand
GAGTGTGAGAGGGATCCAGGGTGTGAGCTGGGAAAGCAGCCCCAGCGGCTCGGACGTGCTCCTCGCAGAGGTGACGTAGTGGCTGTGCTCTGAGTGTGTGCGCTGTGCTGCGGTGTGACAGGCCAGAAACGGCCTTGTGCAACAACCCCCGCAGTGCATGAACATGCTGCAGGTGCCGTGCTCGGTCTTCCCAGGATGTACTCTCTTTTTTTTTAATAAACCTCCGGACTTTGGGGCGGACCCTTGTACATAGCAGGTGATGCAGAAACCCCCAAGCCTGAAGTACCCGTTTGTACATTACAGAAATGAAGCAGTGTATAAAATGCCAATAAAAGGTTTCACAGGAGTCTTCTACAGCTTAGGGTAACCTCAGGGGGTGTTCTGTCTCTCCCTCTTTTCTTCCAAAGTTTTCCTTCAGGTGTGGGATGTGGTGTTAGTCTCTTCCTACACCTTCCCTTCTGCTCAGTGAGAGACAAAAGCAGTGAGGGCTTGAGTTCCAAAATGTGAGGAGCCCGCACTCATATGAGTTGTGCCTTGAATCCCACCCAGCGAGGAACGCTGGACAAGTAAGGAATCTGGAGTGGAAGAGTCACAGAAGTTAAGACTCTGCTGTTAGAGATCCGTAGGGTTTTTGCCACTCGTAGCCCAGAGTGGCCCTCGGTTTGTCTCTGGTGCAGGTGAAATGCAAAGTCTGCTTGGGAAGGAGAATTATCAATGGGTTTTATTACTAGAATAAATCAAAGTACAAAATTTATCAAAAGCTAAATATTGACAGGCTGTCATACAACAGAATTGATGTGGTGGTGGTGATTAAATCCTCGTGGCGCAAAGATGTGTACCATGTACCATAGGGCTAGAGCTTCCCTTGCTGCCAGCTGGGCAACACGCGCAGCTCTGAAGATAAACCGTGACGGTCAGCTGCATCCCAGGATACAGAGATGGTGACAGCCAACCACATAGTTTTCCTAGACCAGGAAAAAATAAGGCTATTGTTATGTATGTTTGTATAACAACATCAATTGTGTGTTACGTTGCCCTGTTGCTCAGCTTCCAATGTACAGTGTTGGCACTTTAAATCTGCCCTCAGCTGTCAGTTAACGAGGGCTCTTAACGCATTTACAGTTACCATACTGTTAAGAAAACTGGAGTCTCCAAGTAAGCGTGTGGCGGAGCAGCCGTCTCCTCTGACACAGGAGTGTGTTGGGCCAGTGCTGTGTTGCTGTTACCCTGGATCTATTCCTACCTTGTTAACCATATGTAAGATCATTTCAGATCTGCTCCTTCCGGTTGGCTTCTCTCTCTCCTCCCCCCTTAAACATCTACCAACATGATCCTAGAAGGATTAGAGGATGCCGGGATCCTCACACCATTCTCTGTGCTACTGGAGCACAACTGGCCTTCAGGAACATGTTCCAGACCAGAATGTGACGGCAGATGAAAACCTGGCTTGCAGCCTCGCAGGTGGGATGACCTGACAGCCAGGTGAGCCGCAGGAGCAACACCGCTGGGTGTTGGTGGGGCAAAGAGGGGATGGAGCTGCATCTTGGTTATCCAGGGCACAGACCCAGGCTGTAGGTTTAGTCCCTGAACGCTGCATGTCCCTGGCTGGGACAAGCTCCCCCTGCCCTCTAGACCGAGCCCCGTTACGTACCAAAGTGCAGGCTCTGGCACCTACCTGAACTTACTGGTCGCCATCCTCTGGCTGGAGGTACGGTGTGCAGTCGCTGATTTTCTCAAGATGAACGATGTCGATCCTTTCGGAACACATGGGACACGTGTTTTCGGTCTGTAACATGCTGTTTTAAAAGAAGGAGGACCAGGCAAACGATCATTCCAACATTCCCAAAGGGGCTGGGGCTAGAACAGTTCCCAACCCCAGAGAACTACCCTGTTCTGTTCTACCACGGATGATTATGGGAGCCAGGAGCTTATCGCTGCCTCGCTCTGTACCCAGTCCTGGCTGTAGCTGGTTTGTTTTGGTGGCTGCTACTGCCCCTGTGTTCCCCTCCTGTGCCAGGCCTTCTTCTGGGAAGGAGCAGAGAACCTGCACAGGTCCCCCACCATGGTTCCTGGAGTTGGAGCCCTGTGTCTCTTGATCCGCTGGGAAGTGATGTTCTCAGTCTTTGACAAAACTACCAAGTTAAGGGGGAGTCCCCTTCCCCCCCTCCCCCAGCCGTGACACGTTCCCAGTACCAAACCAGGAGCAAATGCTGGGATCCTGCACTGGAAAGCACATCCTGACTTACCTCTTGAGTTCGGAATAGAGGGCGGGGAAGCGGCAGTGCGGGCAGGCCGTCCAGTCCTCTCGCACCATGTGCCGACCCTGTGTGCGAGAGCCACGCGTCACTGAGGGGCGAGTGGTTCTGTACCCACAGCAGCCCCATTCCAAAGGTCTTGAGGAATTAGGAAGCCCAGTCAGTGCTGCTGTAGGCTGGTTACCATGTCAATTCCGTAAGCAGACGGGAGCCGTGCATGCGGGGTGGTGTTTATCACTTAAAGAATAAGCATCCCTCTTAAAGAAACCTGGGGCCGTGCTGAACTGCGACCCTGGCAATTCCAGTGGGGCAGTGTTGGAAGACGAGCGGTAGCTCTGGGGCTCAAGCTGTACGGAAACACCCTGACCTGTGCCGCAGGAGGCGTTGCAAACCTGCCCCCAGAGCCACGCGGCCCGAGCCCAGGAGGTTGCGTTCGACACTGTCTGGATTGGCGCTTGCCTCCGTCAGCAGAAACCATTTCTTCCTCCTCGAGGTGGTTGGCTTGGCTTTCCCTAGAATTCCCATGTACCTTTCCAATGCTGTAGAAGCACCCCAGCACCGCAGAGACTTTCTGCTCTAACACAACATGGGCTCTCACTGGATATCTGAAAATGCCGCGTTCCTCACGGTGTTTCGGATACCTGGGATGCAAATGGACTGTAGCCCAGATGCAGCCTAAACAAGTAACGTGAAATACACCTGAACATGTACATGGCTGGGCCCAAAGCTGTCTTTAAAAGCCTTGATTTTTCCTTAATACTTCAGAATTACACTGATCATCTTACTACTCTGCTAAGCTAATAGAGTAACAAACCCAGATAAATGCTATTACTATTTTTGTAAGACTTGCCTAATTCCTGAGTTTTAATAAAGAACTTTAACTCCAAACATCTGATTCCTGCTCAAGTAAATTTTGATGTTTTCTGTAATTCTGGTGTGACTGATCACGTGGCCCTTCGTAAGACTACAGCGTTAGTCACACAGCAGCCAGCCTCAGCGTGAGATTTTGTACGGGTGCCGGTAAGGGTGGGATGCCCGGCTCTGCCACTGGGGAACACCCCCCATCCGTACCTCTAAAGTAGCCTCAAAAGAAGGGTTAGAACGTCTTTCGGTGAGGATCAGCGATACTAGAAGTGCTGAGGTGCCTGAACCGTTACTACAGGCACTCCCAGGATGAAGATTTTGGGCATTCCCTTGGCAGCCTGGCCTTCAGGGGAGAAGAGCCCTGCCCGCTGCAAGCTCCCGCACCGGTCGGGGCCTCCGGCCTCGGCCGCCGTGGCCCGGAGCCGACGGGCTCATCTGGGAAGGCACCAGCAGCCCAGTCCTGTCTGTTCTCCCAAGCGCACGGATGCGCCTGCGCGGGTTGTGGAGGGGAGGGCCAGGCACGCCACCAGCTTTCCCGGGAAGCCGACACCTTCCGCCGGCTCCTCACAGCTTCGCCATCACCCTTCAGCGCCTGCGACTTGTAGGTGGGAACTAAGGACACGTCCCAGTAAGTAAAACCCGTTCTTGTCATGAACGATTTGGGAACAGGGTGGAAACACCCCCCCAGCAGCCCCAGCACCATCCTGCCCCAACCCCCTCGCAGCCCGGAGCCCGTCGGCCGGACGCGAAGGGGAGCGAAGCCGTGCCCATGCTGTGGGACAGCCCGCGGGCACTCACCGTCGCGATGCAGTACGGGAGGCTGTTCTTGCAGCCGGGGCACAGAAGCTCGCACTCCGGGAGCTGGAACGCGCAGTAGGGACAGGCTGTGGTTGGCTCTTCTGTCTCCGTTGTGTCGGGGCGTCTGCAAGCGAGAGACGAAGGGGAATAAAGACCTCAGGTGCTTTGAAGGGAAACAGAGACCCTCTGGTGCCCTTGGTTCTGCGCTCAACAGGTGCGGGCTGGAGAGCCACGGTTTCGCTCTCGCAGTGGTTTTCTGCAGCCAGCCTGACCGCAAAGAACCAAAGGAACAGAGCGGGTGTCCTGGTAGGGCCACACAGGTGCCATAACGCCGCCTTCCACAGGCTTGTTTTCGGCCAAGCAACGCCAGAACGATGGTCCTGACCCAGGCACCGTGGCACCGGACATGGAGAGGGGGAGACGTGACCTGAACGTTCACTCTACAGAACATTTGTAGACGAAGAGCTCGGATTCACTTTTAGCCTATTTTACCAATTACGAGGATCCAGCCTGTCTAATGTTTAGCCTAGTAACCCTGGAGACAGTTAGATGGCTCCTTAGTTTAGTTATCCTGGTACTTTGTAGGAAGCCCAGTTTCTCATTTCATTAGCCTGGGCACACGCGCTTCCCTCGCAATGGCCTGCTCCGTTGTCACCAGTTACAAAACCTGAGGTGTGGATAAACATGACACATTAAGAATGAGTCAACATGGCTATTAGCACTCACGTCCTAGTTCAGAAGCTTACTAGAACATTCTAGTGAGGGCTGGAGCCCCTCTGCTATGGGGACAGGCTGAGAGAGTTGGGCTTGTTCAGCCTGGAGAAGAGAAGGCTCCGGGGAGACCTTATTGCACCTTCCAGTACCTGAAGGGGCTACAAGGAAGCTGGGGGGGGCTTTTTACAAGGGTCTGTAGTGACAGGACAAGGGGGAATGGGTTTAAATTGAAAGTGGGGAGGTTTAGATTGGATATCAGGAAGAAGTTCTTCCCGGAGAGGGTGCTGAGGCACTGGAACAGGTTGCCCAGAGAAGCTGTGGATGCCCCATCCCTGGAAGTGTTCAAGGCCAGGCTGGATGAGGCTTTGAGCAACCTGGTCTAGTGGAAGGTGTCCCTGCCCATGGCAGGGGGGTTGGAACTAGATGGTCTTGAAGGTCCCTTCCAACCCAAACCATTCCATGATTCTATGATCAAATCGGAACTTCAGATAACGAAGGCTGAGAGTTGGCCTATTTTATTTGCCTTTCCACTGGTTTTTTATCTCCTCATTCAGCCAGCAGCCAGTCACAGAAGGGCACACTGCTGACACTGCAGCAGGTAACAGCTTCCTCGTACCTTCCTACCCCGAGAACAACTAACGCCGGGTGGCTGCACCGGCGTCACTACGGGCAAGACGGAAAGCGCTACTGCCAGCGGGAAGCACCGGACGTGCACACTGCACTTGAGGTTTATCACATCCAAGGGAACGGGAGAGCCTTTAATTTTAAGAGAAGGGAGGAAACAGTTCTTAACCTTATTTGAGAGAGTGAAATAACATGAAAACGGGACAAAGCCGGCAGCTTTACGAGCAAGAAGGACATCACAAATGATGCCTTGCTATCGTGTACAAACATACATATTAACAGGGCTCACCTGACCATCGCTTCAATTTTCTTTTTGTATTTAAGGTCTATTTTATTACGGTACTCGGGTCTCATCAGCATTGCAGCAAAACTGAAGGCGGAGTTCCTCAGTCCCGCTCTGTGACACTCGATCACCGCCGAAGTCAAAATTGGCACGATGTCTGTAATAAACCAAAACAACAATGGCAAATATTTATTTACCAGTATTACCGTTGAAAGCTTTTGAGCTAACAGAGCTAGAGCAGTACTGGTGGAAACTGACAGCATTATTTCTCCATCCTCGCGGTACACAGCTGCACACTACCCGCAGTTCCTGTGCCCGCACACAAGAAAACCACGGTTTCGCCTCTGGCTGCCTTGCATTCCTGAGGCTCAGCACAGCAGCAGGAACACTTTGATTATAACCAGGTCTCCCAGCTCTGGTCTGCAATTCAAACTCTACATCTGACCCTGCGTTTGCCATGCGTGCTGCAGGTATTTTCAAAAGAAGATAAATTATAACATCGCGACGACGCCCCCGAGCCAATCACTTCGTTACGTACGAGCCTGAGAGGGCGCGTGGGGTTCAGGCAGCCGAGCGCTGCAGTTACGGCGGGTGAGGACGGAGCAAACGGCGGGTGAGGAACCCATCTGAGAGGCCCTACGGCAACGCTATCCTGGGGCGGGTGGCAGCGCAGGCTGTGCTTTCCCACGCGGTCGCGTGCCCTGCAGGATCACAGGCCGAGGATGTACCTTCTGTGACAATGAGTAACGGACCGTCCCGCAGCGGCACTTACGTGAGGGGAACTTGCTGATGTTGTTGGCCACGCGTATGAGCATACGTGCTCCCTTCATGTGATCACCGCGTTTCACGTGAGTCTGGAATACAACAAACACGTCAAATTAACTGCAGCCTTCAGAGAGTAATCCCTGCAGCCTGCTCCTGGTGTTCATCCCTCTGGGAACTGCACGCCCACGGCTCTTTCCCGAAACTGAGTGGAGGTGTATCGTGCACTAGAGGAAGGACCAGAGACCATAGTGGCTCTTTCCAGAACAGTCTTTCCAGCCTTCAGCCCACCATTTGGGTCTCAGAGGAGGCCACAAAGATGCTCAGAGGGCTGGAGCCCCTCTGCTATGGGGACAGGCTGAGAGAGTTGGGCTTGTTCAGCCTGGAGAAGAGAAGGCTCCGGGGAGACCTTATTGCACCTTCCAGTACCTGAAGGGGCTACAAGGGAGCTGGGGGGGACTTTTTACAAGGGCCTGTAGTGACAGGACAAGGGGTAACGGGCTTAAATTGAAAGTGGGGAGGTTTAGATTGGATATCAGGAAGAAGTTCTTCATGGAGAGGGTGGTGAGGCACTGGAACAGGTTGCCCAGAGAAGCTGTGGATGCCCCATCCCTGGAAGTGTTCAAGGCCAGGCTGGATGTGGCTTTGAGCAACCTGGTCTAATGGAAGGTGTCCCTGCCCATGGCAGGGGGGTTGGAACTAGATGATCTTTAAGGTCCCTTCCAACCCAAACCATTCCATGATTCGCCTGATCCTGCCTCACTGCTGGTAGAGAGGAAGCTAAGATCTGGCTGCAGGCTGAGTGGGTATCCTGATGGGCCATGGGTTATCTACTAGAAACCTTCTCAGCCCCCTGCTTAATTTCATGTACAGAAAAGCACTGATCTGCTAATGTATAATAACAATAAATAATGAATAACTGTGCTCGTAGCGTAGCATTTGTAAGTATGAATGCAAAAGAAATACAGGAACCTGTATGTAGCTTTGTAATTATTCAGTATTTAAAAAAAGGAATACCAAAGAGTTGGAAACAACCATGGATTGTCCTCCCAAAGCTTGCTGTTAACATGCACTTGGATTCTGGGACACAACCCATATGGCAGTGTAATTTACGTAGACTGAGCATCCATACATACAGTTCAGTAAGTCAGAGGCTGTGCAACTGCTGCTTACATCAGCCTCTCAGTTCCCTACCTTCACTAAAATATAGCTGTGCAGAATCATCAGGTTTGTGGCCATCTCAGAAGGAATTTTAATCTTCTGGGTCTTCAGCTCTGAATACATACTGAACAGAACATCGTGTGCATTTCGGTAGTTTCCTTAAAAACAAACAGTGAACAGCAAATTTAATTTTTCATAAAAATTGCTTTACAATGACACGTAAGGAAGCCGAAAAAGAAGTTATGTTGATTCTTAGAGCAAAACCTTTGCATGGCAATTTCTCTGGAAAGTCACAAGCAGTTGCTTCTCACAGTATCCTAAACAGGGTCAGCCAGGGAGTTAAATAAGAAAATAAAATACACTTGGAGAAGTCACCTAAGCAGTAGCAAAATACATATGTAGATGACAATTTCATATAATGAAATTTTAAAAATGGAAGATGCTGTATCCAATACATTGCTTCCACAATAAGAGAAGAGGTGTTTTTAGAGCATTTGGAGATGTTACTTTTTGTTCTCTGGTGTCGGATATTCAAAAGCTGTTGTTTAAACGTTAATTTAACATACTTTATCATTCGCTTTAGCAACTACTTGCCACTGCAATCAAACCAACCCAAAACCTGTCAGTAATAATTAAAATTTGAGTGTTAATTCCCTACATTCTACTGCTTCAAGGTTACTCTCAAGGACTGTCCAGAAACCAAAGGATTTCATTAAATGATCCACATAGCTGAAAACAACCAGTGCTCGGTACAGTCAGTCTACTCTTAGCTAGTTGTTTGTTCTTGCTTTGTTTTGAGCTGGTGTTTCCCCACCCCCACCGGTATTTTTTGTTTGTTTGGGGTTTTTTTATTCCTTATTAGAGTATAAGGCAGTCATACTCTTTGCAGTTGGTAGCATTTGAAGGAAATGTCAGATTCAGTTATTTCAGCAAACTTTTTTCCTCTGTATCTACCAGCAAACACTTTTACTCTCTAGAGCAATTTGTTACTGGTATTATGCACTCCAACTGAATCAACCCGTGGAATTCGTGTGAGGCAGCTAAATACCACTTCAGAATTAGCTGCTGGAAAGCAGCATTAATTTTTCATGCTGTGTTACTGGCTCTCGGTATGTGATGATCAGTCTTAAAAGGATGTGATTACATAAAAACAAGCTAAAGGAAAATTGCATATACCTAAAATTAAAAAAATCAAACAGTATGACATGTATCTTTTTTTTAACAGATTTTTATGGAAAGAACAAACTATATTGGTGTAAATTTCAGAATCAAACTCATTGAAATCCCCTGAAGGAAAGGGGAGGGGGGCAATCTAAAACTGTGCCTCTGTGGAGGAGACAGTCATTGCAAGATTGGTGGTTTTAAAGAGAAAAATATTGTGCTTCTTATTACACTGTTGCAGAACTCATCTACACTACTAGGGATCATGACCTTCAGTATGGGATAGTGCATTTTAGATACAAGTTTTCAGACTGAGGGAAGCTAGGAAATATGTAAACCCTCGAGCCTTTACGCTTCCTGCTTACAGAACTGGCACGAATGCATCATGCGCTGCTGTGACGAACTGGGAGCTCACGTTTGCCAAGGCTTTGAGGGATTTTCCACTCCTCAGCCCAGTGCTGAGGAGCAGTCCACAAATGTTAATTTGCCTGGGCTGCTCCTGAGGCTGCTGTTTGTCCTTCAGAGGTATTTTTCTTAGCTTACTGAAACGGGAAGCGAGCAGCGCTATGGTAGGGCTGTTGGCATGGCTACAGAGGAGAGCGAATAACGGAGGTGGGTAGCTATTGTGCTTCTAGCCCTGTCTCTCCTTATTGCTTTTTTTCTAACTTCAGCTACCTATTCCCTACAGGGGAAACAAAGCCCTAGTATGCAGGTGGCTGACCCTTCAACAGAAATCATCTCCCGCGCACATCTCCCACTGAAAACAATCACGTGCAAAGACTAAAGGCTCAGTATCCAAGTCGGAAACCGCATGCAGAAAACTGCAATTCTAAGATCTGCGATACACAGAAAAGTAAAGTTGCAGGCAATCTTAATCACTATGTGAACTTGAATGTAATATGGAATGCAGATATTTTCCACAATTTTCATTTTTCCCAATATTTAATATGCAGGGATGAGCCCCAACCTTTTCACAAAGCCTACTTCAAATGCAAAGTTAAACTTGAATATAATTAAAAGCACTGGCACAGACCTTTACTAAGTACAATCCTATGTAAATACCAGTGCCCCAAGCACTGCGGGGCCATAGTGTCAGAGATGCTGTCACATCAGAGAAAGCAGACTTACCCGAACACTGCTCCTCCCTGGCAATTATTATAGCAGTTCTGGCAGCTTCTCGGTATTGCTTCAGCGCCATGTATAAGCGGAATAGGTACTTGGCATCCTTAACGAAATCATACAGAAGCAATTAATACTAATTGAGTACATATCGCTGTATTCCCTCTCTTTACTTGCTCATCCCACCCCCACGTTCTTCAGCTGGCTGGTTGGCGAAGAGCCCTTCGTATCGGCTCGCTTTGGCTAGGCTACGGCCAGAGAGCAGCCGCGCGGGGCACCCCGGCCGAGCCGCGGCAGTAGGGACACAGAAAGCTGCAGACCCTTCGGCACACAGAGCGCTGTTCGGGTGGAAACCCAACAACTTCGGACACGTAGGCATTTAGGGTGTCCGAAAAGAACCAAAGGACTCCCTTGGGGAACTGAAGTCCTGCTAGAAACGTTTCTCTTGCATTACGGATCTAGATGCAGACGTTGCTTAGCGTGGATGACAAAATCTGGCCATTAAAAAGAGGGTATTGTTCTGGGACCAGAGGGTGGACAAGCAAGACAGCTAAAAACTGGAAAATTAAGGGGACAATCAGCTAACAAAATGCATAAAATTTGTAATCTGCTATATTATGTATTTCTGATATGTTACATGAGTCCAGAAGGGCAAATGAAGCAAAGAGTTGACCCAAGAACTGGCAACCCAACAGCAGGAAAATTAGTGAAATAATTTAAAAACCAAAACTTAAAAAAACCCAAGATGGCACTACTGAAGAAAACAAACACGAGCTCCATTTTTGCGAAGTGTGCTCAAATTTCTAGCAGACTAGTTAAAAAAAAAAAAAAAAAAATCAACAAGAGAAAAGAGAATTGGTCTTTCACAAAGATTTTGAGAAAATCCTCCAAAGAGATCATTCTTAAAAATTCGGCTAAAATACAAAATAAAATGACCGTGTTTATAATGAAAAGGAACAATGAAGTGGGGAAAAAAGCACTGGGCTAGTGTCACTCTTTTATATGTTTAGCAGTGATTTCTAAACTAGGAACTATAAGAAGTATAGCCTGTGCATAATAATCTTTTAACTAGTAAATCAAGATTAAATTAAGCTGAAATATTGTATATAATGGTATGGTGCCAATTTATATATACAAACTGGAAAAAAAAAAAGGCACTGGTAGCTTAGCAAAAAACCCAAACCGACGAGTTCTGCAATATTAGTAGTAGAACCAGATATTTACAATGTGTATTCTGTGTTACAATGGTATAAAAACTTCTTTAAAAAGAACTGTATTAATCGATGTTGTGCTGTTCTCTGGAACACTGTGTGGGTTTTGTGAGTCCCAAACACATAGCAAGAAACGCAGAAATTCAAAGGAACAGAAATATGAAAGGTATAAAGACATTTCTTTCTAAAGAAGATGACTGCAAAGATTAACTCCCTACTTAAGAGGCAAGGAGAAAAAAACAAAGAAAAATCACCAAATTAGAAGCAAAAGACTGGCATACAGGAAGAATAAATGCAAGTAAAATAATTCTTTTTAACTTGCAATATAAGGAAAAACATTAAGTGACCAAAAGTAAATACTTTTAAAGTAATGATGGATCAGAATTTTAAGGCCCACATGATCAAAATGTTGAACATCACAAGAACCATAATTTAGTAATAAGGAAATAGTTATCTGGATAATAAAGTAACCACAACTGCTTATGTTAGTGGCTATTATTTATCCACTGCAAACTGCCTTAAAAAGGAAAACTGCTGTTCCCTGAGTGTGGAAACAAAAATTCATTTGAGTGGTAGGTTATGATGTCATTCTTCCCAGTTTGTGACACCTCCTAGTAAGCACAGGTGGCTGTTCAGCTGGTGACGGGAAAAGGCTGTACTACTTCCCCATCCAGGCTGCTTCCCCCTTTCCTCCTGCTGCAGCAGAAGGATCCTGTCCCAGCACAGACCAGCGGTCTCTATGGGATCTGCCATGCCCTTAATTGTGTTTCACTTAAGTAATATATTTAAATGACTTAAATGGCAGCCATATGTAGAAAAAAATATAAAAGTAGAAAGCATTTAAGAAAAATTAAGGCTAGAATATGAAAGTAAAGCACGAGATTAAAGTCAGCCATCTTAAAACCAAAATAAAATGCAGGAAGGAGTTTTCAATTGACAGCTTTCCTAAGGTCTTTGGAAAAATCTGCGGTCTGACTGTTCTTTATGCAAGATAGCCATGTTTTGAATTCAGTTTTGCTTTTTAAAACAGGTGCACTTAGAAAATATGCACAGAGAAAGCAGCAGAACCTTGCTAGTTAGCGCTCCCTGAAACGTTAGAAAAGAACGCACATGACAAATTAAGAATCTTTACGTTTTTACAGTTGACAAATACAATAGTTGGCACAGAAACACATTTAAAGGAATAGTTTATAATTAGTCAGACAATAGTGTAGCGACATTTCCCCGGGCATGATAATTTTGACAGTATGGTACTGTGTTAAAATGCCGCTGGGAAAGCTTTAAGGCGATCAGGTGGCTGCGAGCGATGATCTGGTTTGAAGATGAAGGATTAGCAAGTTTCTGCTGCACGGCGACTTTAAGTTCACTCTTACTTTCAGCTCTGCAAACATACCACCACAGAAAAGCTGCTATTCTCTAAAACCAAACCCATTTGCGTGATGATTTCAAAAACACTGTCTCCACAGCATAATAAGGATGAACTGTGGTTTAAGTAGATTTTTAAAACAAATATGCATGATTTGAGAAAGTAAAATTTTGTTACTCACTGAGAGAGACTATGGCAGATTGGATTAAAAGCATTCAGAAGAACAAGAGAGAGCTTTTAAACAACGAATAGGAAGCTCTATACTGCAGTTCAAAACAACGTTAAATATGGCAATTATGGCATTCACAAAATCCCTAAGTGTTTTCTAAAATCTTTAGAACTTCTTCACTATGGAGATCACACTGTAGCTCACTATTTAGTCCTTTGCATTTCTTTCAACCAGCTGGGTTGCTGCTCTTCAAAATGCCAGTTGCTGTCCACCCAGCTCTCAGCATCAGTATGAAGTTACTTTTGCTGACACTGATGCTGTGCAGAATTTTCATCTAATGGTTCCAACAGCTTCATTCTCTTTTGTCTCTTACAGTTGAATTACATTTGCTTCACTATGTTTTGCTTCTCCCATAATTTTATTAATGTTCACATTGCAAATTAAATCATAGAATCACAGAATGGTTTGGGTTGGAAGGGACCTTAAAGACCATCTAGTTCCAACCCCCCTGCCATGGGCAGGGACACCTTCCACTAGACCAGGTTGCTCAAAGCCTCATCCAGCCTGGCCTTGAAGACAGGTAGATAATAAGAAGCAATTTTAATAAATTACAGGTAAATGATAAGAGGTAAATAATAAAGATATAGAGGTGTTTGGGTTTTGTTTGTTTGTTTTTTTAATTTTATAAAAGCAAAGTTAGCTTGACTTTCAACTGTCCCATGTCTCTGAAAATCTAAAATATCAAACCCTTAATCTCTAGGAACCATATACAGAGGAAAGAGCCAGAATTTCTGATCTCCCAACAGAATCATAAATCACAACCGTAGTATTAGGGGTGAAATAAACGTACTGCACCAAGACCATGTCATCCCCACCGTGACCAAACCGTACTCCCCTCAGTAAGGCAGACCTTACTCTTCCATACATATTATTTTGCACCTGACTGTATTTACTGTGAGTTTGTAAGAGAACTTAAATTCCTTGGCTAAGAAATAAATTGCAGACTGCAATGCCTGCACCTGAAGTCTGGCTTTCGCAGTGGAGAAACAGGGGTGCAGCACCACTCAGCTCACATTCAAGCCCTGCTGTAACACACAGTAAAACTTGAAGTGGCTGAGCCACTTAGTTCCCTGAACTCCATCCCAAACGTGACTGAATGTACCGTATACTCTATGGACATCTAAGCCAAAAATGGACTGTGAAGCCTGTCTTTCTATAGCTCAAATATGGAGAAGCCAGGGAGTCCATGGGCAGTCACCCTGAAAAAGAGCTGTTTGTCATCTCAACCTCAAATGCTGCTGTTCTAGTATTAGTGTGTCCAACATCACAGTTACAGGGGAAATTTTTAATCTGCCCTGGAAAACAAAATAGAATATGGTCAAAATCTACTTTTTGTATTGTATACAACACAGATGCAATTCATATTCTGATTAGTTCAGGAACCATCCTTACTACCAAACCTATGGCAATGGTAACTAATACACAAAAATCTGTCAGCCAGTACACCCAAATCCATCTATGCAAGAGAGAGAAAGATGAAATAGTCTACCAGTCTGCCAAAAGCCTTTTATTACGACCAGGGAATGGGTTGCTTTTAACACAGGAGGAGGAAACCCAGAAGAAAGGGTATTAGTCCTTTCTGAATTTTATTAATTGATCACATGACATTAAAAGAAGCCTGGTAGGCAGTGCACCTCCTGCCTCACAAAACACCTCCTAAATATCCTAAAAGAATAAAAATGCAGGGTTCTAAGGATCCAAACAAGATTTTCTATGACGATGATGAGTGAAAACATAAAAATCAGTGCCCACACTATTTTATTCTCCTGTTGTTAATCAAACTTCCATATCAGGAGATCTTGAAATGTGGCTTCTGTTTTTTTTAAATTTTCTATTATAAATTAAACATGTAATTTTATTATCCAACACAGAACAGAAATTCTGTTTTACATTACAGAACGACGTCCGGCATCTGCAGATGAAACTGACTCCAGGAATAATCAATTCACACTTAAAACTAAATACTTCTGCATAATAAGAAATCCAAAATGTAACTTTTTTTTTTTTTTAAACAAGGTCTGTCATATGGACATCCACATGAAGCTGTTACATTTTCAAGTGATCTCAGTGGCAAATTTTTGAGTTGCTTTGGGCTAAGCTCGTTTTGAAAACATGGTCATTAATCACTTCAGAAATCAACAGGGAGGAGCTGGCAATTTTGAAAATCTATCTACAACTTTTTATGTCTTGTGCTGACATGTGAATAAGGGACATTTAGCCTGATCATCTTTGGGTTTTCTTCCACCGCAACGGTTGGATCAGCTCCCCACACTGCAAGAAGCCATCAGTGCTGTACTAGTCTTGAGACGCACACGTGCTGACCGTTCACCCAGGAAAGGCAACAGCCAGCTGGCTAACGGGCATGAACAAACAGCTAAGTTTTGTCTCTTCCCCTCAGTTTGAGTGTTAATTTGAATCTCCTCTGACCAACTAATGACGTTCATAACGCTCGGAGAAAGACAATTATATTGAAGAAAAGAAAGGAAGTAACTATCTTTCTGAAGCTGAAGTCACTGGGTGAATGAACCACAGAGTGATCACGTACGTTTTGCTCCTTAATGAAACCAAGCTAAGACACTGTCTGTCTCTACCAAAACTTTTAGGCCAAAATAAGCTCAAAAGATCTCGCAGCACAGCAATGTGACACAAGAGCAGTGATAAACACACAATACCTTGGGCATGCCATCGCTCTCTCCCATCAGATAGTCTATCAGCTGATTTGTTAGGGCTTCATCTTTTGCCCGCCCCACCTGTTAAAGACAGACAGAAGAAATTGTGATATGGAAGAGAAAGGAAAAAATACTTATAAGGAGGCTTTCCATAGAAACACTGACACTAGATAGGTTTAAAACATGACTTTTCTTTAGTTCTGTGTGCTTTTTTTAGCAGCTTTGACATACAGTAGTTCATATTTATTTTCTAATGTGCTACGGTAGGGTATTATAACTAAAGAGGTCTCTACCAGCATGAGCTGTTCCCCTGCCTGAGTGTTGGGAAGGCGTGTGAGCGTAGGGACCCTGGGCTGCAGCCAGCTGTCACGAAGCTGTGTCTACCAACGCAGCACAATTTGCATCTTGGAGGAATATTCAGAGCTGGTCACTTTCTGGCCAGTTGAAGAGACATTTTCAAAAATAAGGCTGAGCTGTTGAGATTCCACAAGGATACATACGGTAAAAGTGCAGCAACAGTCTTCGGGCTGTTTCACTGCCTTTGGTTTATTCATTTGGGCAGAAACATCTGGATCCAGAGAAAAGCATCAGACAACCTCAACCTTCAGTCTCACAAGCCCTGCTGACAGCTCTGCGAGAAGGAAGGCCCCAAGAGCGGCTGTGCTCTAGGCAGAGTCAGGTCGACTGTTTAGGAGTCTGAAAAAACTCCTGTGACACTAGGAAGACTTTGAAAGCTCTGGGTTCTTCAAGGGAATAGAGGCAGGGTTTGGATGACCGAAAGTGAAAGTCATAGTGTATGCTTAAATGGAAGCTGGCAATGGGGCTGCTTAGGCAGGTTTCCAGCATATGTCTGGAAGGGATTCTCAAGAAACAGAGCAGGATCACACGTACTGAGGTGCAGCATGAGCTGGAGACCTGATGGCTACAGATTTTCGGAGATCATGAGCAAAATAACTAAGCAAAGATTGCTTCATCCCAAATTCCTTCTATTTTAGAGATGGAAAAGATATTTTTAGACAGTAAGGATGAAAACCAAAAGGTGTTAGTAAGGCTGATGATGCAAATGATCTTCTGTCTCACAGTGGAAATATCTTCTACCTTGATTTCAGAAAGGCTTTTGACACTGTTTCCCATAACATCCTCAGACAGAAGCTGATGAAATACGGGCTGGATGAGCAGAGAGTGAGGTGGACCAAAAACTGGCTGGTCAGGCCCAGTGGGTTGTGATCAATGCTACAAAGTCTATCTGAAGGCCAGTAAGCAGCAGTGTACCCCAGGGGTCAATACTGGGTCCAGTCTGATCAGGCTGACGGGGCAGAGTGCACCCTCAGCAAGCCTGCTGATGACACCAAACTGGGTGGAGTGGCTGAGACACCAGAGGGTTGTGCTGCCATCTGAAGGATCTCGACAGGTTGAAGAAACGGGCTGACAGGAACTTCGTGGAGTTCAACAAAGGGAAGTGCAAAGTCCTGCCCCTGGGGAGGAACAACCCCAGGCGTCAGTACATGCTGGGGGCCACCCAGCTGGGAAGCAGCTTTGCAGAAAAGCCCCCGGGGGTCATCAAGGTGAACAGGAGTCACCAATCTGCCCGTGGGGCAAAAGCAGCTGATGGCATCCTGGGCTGCATTAGGAGTGTTGCCAGTGAGTCGAGGCAGGTGATCATTCCCCTCTACTCCAGGTGAGGCCACACCTGGCATGCTGTGTCCAGTTCTGGGCTCCCCAGTACAGGAGAGACATGGATGTACTGGATAGAGTCCAGCAAAAAACCACTAGGATGCTGAAGGGCCTGCAGCACCTGCCGTATGAGGAAAAGCTGAGAGAGCTGAGACTGTTGAGGCTGGAGAAGAGAAGGCTTGGTGAGGGGCAGCAGTTCTTGTCAGTTATAGAAATACTTGAAGGGAGGGCACAAAGAGGAAGGAGCCAGGCAGTTTTAGCAGTGCTCAGTGACAGGACCCGAGGCAACAGGCACCAGCTGAAACACAGGAGGTTCCATCTGAACATCATGAAACACTTTTTCACTGTCAGAGTGACCAAGCACTGGACAGGTTGCCCAGGGAAGTTGCGAAGTCTCCCTCCTTGGAGATATTCAAAAGCCATCTGGACATGGTCCTGGGCAACTGGCTCTGGGTGGCCCTCCTTGAGCAGGGGGATTGGGTCAGATGACCGTCAGAGGTTCCTTCTAATCTCAACCATTCTGCGATTCTGTGACTGACAGCAAGAATGGAGGCACATCCACCTCTCCAACCATAGTGTGCAGACTGGAAAAATCAGCAAAACTGAAAAAATTGTATATGGATATGGCTAAAAAAGAAAATTCCAGACTCAGGTGTCTTTGACACATAACCACAAAAATCTAAATTAATTCATAAACCCTCCTTTGAAGACTGAAAACATTTTCTTCTGGTGTCAGTATTAACTTCCTCTACTTTCTAAGTGTTTAGATTATCACCTTTACTGATAGAGTTTTCCTTCTATTTGCAATGTGTTCCAACACACCCACTGGTGCTAGGAAAATGTCACAATACAGAAGGTAAACTTCTTGAAAAGATGAAGAAATTTTTGTTTTAGCAAAGTCACTTACTGTTTCAATTGCCATTTCTATAGCCAAGTTATCTTCTGTGCTTGGACTTTTGATAAAGTGCTTTAATGCCTGAAACAATACAGAAGAAAAGTTAAAACTGAGACACATGAAACTAATGTCTTCCTAATTCTTACCATGTTATTTCTCTCTGCATTTTGAAAGACAAGTGGCACACAGAATGCTTATCTTGACTGTGTTTTACAGCTGTAAGGATAACCACAAACACTACAGAGAGAGCAGCTGCCCTTACAGATACTCCTGCAAGAAAGCAGCGTTGAGTCCGCCAAATTCTGGTGTATACCTTCATCCAGCTGCGAAAGATGTTAGCAGCAGTAGGGTGAGAAGTCACTGATTAATGTGGCACTGGAACCCCCTACACCCCAGCTGGAGGAGTGATCACCTACAATGGCTGTAATTCCAAAAATGAGTAATATTTTTTTGGTATGAGTTCAGCATGCGAAAGTCAAACATTTAATTAACATAATTCCTTTTTTTTAAAAAAAAGCTTTAAGTTAGGGCATGGTACAGTATGAAATGAATACATTAGTCAGCAACCAAGCCTTCATTGGTCGAGCTAATAAAATATAAATAAAATCTACTTCTGTGTTCATGACATTTAGAGATTGAGAATGGTGTATCATTGATCCACCTGGAGCCTCTAAAGCTGTGAAAAAGTTATGTGCATGGCAGCACATAACTGACAGAATACAATGTAGACAATTGTAAACCCAAACATTTAAGTTTTTTTACACTTTAAAAAATATCAGTATGTTACTGCAGCTGAAGTCTAACTGTGAAGTTCCCTGATTTTGAAGCACTGTATTTTGAACAGTTTCTGTGAACATTTAACTGTTTTATCCTTTAAGTACTGACCCGTCCATATTGACCACACAGCAAGAAAAATTTTCCCGCCTGAAAATGTTTCTTTTCTCCTTCAAAATATAGCGCGATGCTCTGATAATCCTCATTGGTGGTGCTTTCAGAACCTGCAACAGATAGACAGCAATGACAGCAGAGTATTCGTAAGTAAGATAAAGGCTCTACTGAAGGAACAAATCCCTATTCTTTTTTTTTCCTACAGATACTCAAAGAAAACCAAAGCCAGCCAGACTCAAATGATGCCTTACCTATTTTTTTCCTATTTACTCAGACTAAATCTCAGACATCAGGAGTTAATAATGCAGTGAAATACTTGTTTCCATAGATTTTACACCATAATGGCATTTCTGGTTTTAACAGACATAATAAAATGGCATAACTATGACCTACTAATGAATTTTTCCATTATGTCTTAGCAACCATAAAACAGAGCAAGTTATTATGAGATTATCACCTGAATTATTTTCACAGTTTAAGAATGTGTGAGTGTATCTGTATCAAACAGAGCAAGACTATCAGGACTAATGTAACCATGCGGTAGCAGGGAACACTACTTAGTCTTCTAACCAAATCTCCACTTTACTGTATACCTCTAAACCAAAAACTATTCCTAAGTTAGTTTTGGACCCTTTTCCAACCACTTAGATTACAATTTGAGACATCCTATTTTGGACAGGAGAGAAGTAAAAAAGCAGAAGGAACACCAGAACAATAGTGGCCACCATGACAAGCTGCTGCAACAGTACATCACCAAGCCAGCTGCTGCCAAGTTTTTAACCTTCAAACCAGAATACGTTTTTTAAAGGAAGAGTTTAATTGAAAATATATGAGATGGTTTGGTAAATACGTATGTGGAACTGCTTCCATAAAGAATGGTGCCTGACACAGGTGAAAAATGTAAAATTAATTGCAAATTGACAAGCTGTTCACTGACTGACTTGATGGTCTGAGGTAAAAGTCAGCTGGTCAGAAGGTCTCCTTTTTGTCTCTCACTGAGACAAGAAGAGGCCATAAAGAGCCTTAAAGGGAAAGAAGGAAAGAAAAGTGACATACACATGTAAGAAAAAGGAAAGGAAAAGAGAAAATAAAAATCAACTGCACCAGTAAAATCCTCAGTTTTGGAAAAGCAGCACTACATATATCAAGATCAAAGGATTCCTCAACTGACACAAGAAAATAGTCAGGACAAATGCTTTATCTCTATGGATAAACAGAAAAAGCTCTAGCACAGGCAAGATCTGAAAGCAGCCTGGACTGACGACCACGGGAGATACCTAAGCTGAAAGCAAAGCCTAACTTGTAGGCCTGAATCAGACACAGATTGCCAAATCTCTCCATGGCGACTAGGAATGGAAAAGGCTGGGAAACAAAACCTCACACCCTTTTCTTATGATTTCAAATTGGGCTAAACCAATTAAGAGAACAGTAAAACATATGGCAAGCAACCCATGAACCTGGAATACTCACTGATAATATCAGCATAAATCTCCATCTTGTTGTGTTGTTGAGCTAATGTGAAAGCTTCATTATTGCACTTGGACATGACCAGGAACTGGATGGCAGAACCATAGTCACCAAGCTGCAGAAAGAACCTAATCAGAGTGAACAAATTAATACCTTGGTACTAATTGGCACAATGAACATACCAAATGTTTTAGGAATATACTATATTTTGGGGCATATAAATATGAAACATTTCTGATTTATTTTATATCTCAATTATTTCCAATAGGTTATTAAAATTAACTTAGTATAAACAATACAGCATGGCAACTTTTCTTGTTGTCTAAAAACTTATTACTTCAGATTAATATAATTTTAAACAGAAAGTTAAAAGAAAGAAAAAAAACCCAGTACCTGTTGACCAAATTTTACAAACTCAAATGAATGAACTGAAATATTCAGTCACTGGCCAAGTACCAATAACCAGAGCCTGATACCTTAGCAAGCCTCAATAGGTATGGCCTCTTTCACACCCCCCTTTTTTTCCTAACCTGTGTAACATGATTGTTACCTGGCCACCATCTTTGCTCCATCAAGAGACTGTGTTTCTCTCACGATATTAACAGCCTTTTCAGGATTATTAAGGTGATCCAAATACAGTCGAATTACACTGTCCCACTGTTTTGCATGCTCGTAAGCTACCACAGCTTCCTTGTACCTGCAAAGTAACGGTTCCACATGAGTTTTTCTAACTTTAAAATAACTCTCTACAATTAGGTGTGGAAGAAACATACAGAATTTTATTTGTGAGAGGTTTCTTTGTGACACCTTCTTTTCAGTTTGCATGTCACAGCCTTGTTCTGCCTTTACTATTTTTTTTCTTCTCTATTTCATTTTCTCTTGGGAGAATGAAAGGCAGAGACAACAACAAAATGTCTACCACGATACTATTTTTGACCTACTCTGCCAGCATCCCTTTTGGTATATCCTAAAAGCAGTTCATCTGTTCCATCAGCAAACATCATCTGTTCCATCAGTTCCATATGGAATCACTTGGGAGTGCGAGAACAATAAAAACCATGATAACTAGTTGTACAAGTTAAAAAAATGAGACTTCTGTTCTGTAAACAAGAAATTTCTCATTCTCATACCACACAATTGACACAAGAAGTATTTTCTAGTCCCATCAATATAAACATTTAGCTTTGCTGCTGCTTCATAAAGTATCATTATTCTGAACTGAAGCACATTTACTTACAGGTAAGGCTTAGTAGGAACGACATTCTGTGATTAAATAGAACCTATTTTGGGGCTTTCATTTCAGCCAATAATTTCACATTACTGAATATTGTGAAAGTGCAGCCATTAAGATGTAACAGTAATTTGGTTCTAGAATGATAGATTTTCTTTCATGATTATTCCCCCTTTGAATGATCTTTAAAAAAATCACAGTTAAGGAGTCATGAGAAACAAATTGAACATCAATACTCTGCGAAGTGGAATGCTGCGCTGGGTGCAGTACTTAAAAACCTATAATGATTTTTGTTAAAAAGATACTAATGCTTGGACAGGAAAACAATCAATTAGACACACATCTCGATACTAGTGGAAGGTCCTCAGATTATGGATAAGATCTCTACACAACACGTTAGGTTTGCATATTTCAGAATCCATTTTCACAAGGCTATTTTACGCAAAATTTACAGTCTGTCTTTTAATTTATTTTACAGAAAGAGTAATGTATAATAACAACAGCAACAATAACATGTTCTATAAAAAAAGATAAGCATTCAAACGCACCTGCCATCTGCTTCTTTGGCCTTTGCATATTGTAGGTGAATCTTTGGAGATGAAACATGAGGAAGAAGTTCACCAACTTTTGCCCTAGAAAGACGAGATAATAGTTTTCATACATATATCTGGTTTCAAATTTTCTCCAGTAAACCAGACATGTTTATATCAACACAATGAAGTGCCAGACCAACAATTTTTACCTCGGGCATTCTCTATTTAATCTACAGAAGCAGCACAGTGTTACAACTGTAACCTGAAAGGACGTGCGAAAGAGCACAGAAGACCACCAGTACAGGCGCAGTTGTGATAGCTGTCATGACTGTGTGCCTAAGGCCACAGGTTGTACAGAGGCAATGGGAACCAGATTCTCTGAGCAACAGCATCCATAACAGCAGAGTGTGGAGGAACACAGAATTATGTCAGTCCTTCCATGAATGGAGCTTCAGGAGTTGTACTCCGTGATACGAGCTATAAAAGCCAGCAAACCAGTGCTGTGGGTTTGCAAGCAGTGGGCCTTTCAAGACAACAGAGATGAGAGACTAGAGAGGCTGACCTTAAATCTCACCTCTCTGCCTAAAAGACAGAGCACTCCCCAGACTGCCCTACTCCCCACAAGCTGCTCTACTTAACGAAGTGTTCTCTTGGTCCGTTCTGATGCCACTGACACTTCTGTGATGGAACAAAACTTTCCTTAGTAAATGAACATAATATTCCAACCTAATTTTTAGAGCACTCATATGGAAGAAGAGGGTTCTTTCTGCTCTCTGTTCTAATCAGTTCTTAACATTATGAGCCCATAAATGTAATTAGGTATGAATTAATCCCTTAAATCTACCAGTAAATTGTCCCTTTTCCACTGGAAACTTGACAATACTCAAATTCACTTTAAAAGAAGTTAAAAATGTATTGAAGATAATGCCAGCGAGTTTGACTACTCCTGATACAGACACCACTTGAACCACCGACTTAGAACTATTTCCAACTGTCTGAATATTCAGTCTCAGCTGTGTATTCTGTAACTGAAGACATTCAATGAAATAAAGAGTAGCTACACTAATAAAATTACTAAATTCAGTGTGCGCATGCACACACAAAGGACTGGGCACTGCAGGGTACTTTAAACATAACACAAAAAAGAGAATAAAGGAAGACCATCTCCCATTTACAGTAAGACTACTTAAAAAAACATAAGCTTCTGAAAGAACAGTGTTCTCCTGTAAGCTTGGGGGAGGGAACAATAAAATCAATGAAAGACAATTAATGAGACATTTGTGCTATTCAGAGAATCACTCCTTTCCAAAGAGCACCACAGCAATTCCTCTGGAATGTAACTTCCTTCAAACCTGTACTCACCAGTTTTTACACCGGATGTACACTGATGCTGCCTTGTCATAATATTGTCCCTTTTCATACAGCTGAGCAGCTTCTGAAAATTGCTACAATATTGTAAATTATTAAAATATAATTTCTAAATGAACATTACAAATAAATAAACAGCTTGATGAATTCACATATTTAGCCTCAGCTTTATTAGCTCTTTTGAATACCTTCATACTCTCCAGAATAGCTCCGCAGTCCCTCTTCAGTAACCTACTGGGATGTTTAATGGCCTGGTTTACCCCGCGACGGATATCTCCCATTCGAATGGACATTTGAGCTACTCCAGCAAGGCAAGCTTCATCATGGTCCTGGTACTGGCAATCGAATGAAAAGCAGTAACTATACGTTATACAACAGAAATATTGGGTCGCAAAAGCCACAGTAACCAAGCACTGAAACAAATTAACAAACCGCTACATGGACTTAGTTGAATCAATTTTTGTCTCAAAATTCTTGCCTAGCTGCTGCTGTCACTCATTTTGAAGAACTGGGTTTAGATTTCTTCTTAAGCTCTGTCTTTAGGTTTTTTTTAGTTTTTTTAGTTTTACAAGATCTGTCCAAGCATACATGAGAAGAATCTTTTTTACAGAATGCTCAGTACTGCTCTCCTCTTTCCTCCAAAACCAACAGTAGAGAAAAACAGAAACTACAAGCAGGATATTTCCTTAATTTTTTTTTTGTTTTAAAGTTTGCAAGGCTACTGATGTTTCATAAAGCCAAATGTCATGAATTCAGAAAACACTGCAATTTCCCTATTATGTTCTCCTATTATAATTTAAGCTGCTTCATCATAGACATTTTGCAATAATTAGGGGAAAAAATGCCAGAAACAAGGGAGACTCTACTGAATACAATGTTTATTTTCTACCACAATCGTTGCTTGTCTTTATAACAAAAGTCCTAATTATTACTTTTGTTCTTTACTGAATTGTTATCTATATAGAAATGAAAACCCTAGCAATGTTTTCCCTGCCATTTGCATGTCTATTATAAAACTGCTCCAATCATAATATGCTAAGTCTAGTTATGCCATGTTAATACAACTGCAGTACTGCTTTATACCTACAGAAAACCTAATTCTGCACATTAAAAATAAGAGGAGTGCAAAGACTACTACCCCAAAAGCAAGCAGTATAGATTTGCAGCTGAATAAAAAAAATCTGAATTCAAATGTGTCTGAAACATGACAACATGCAGTACTGTAATACAGATGCTATTATTACTTAAAACAAATTACCTTATTGTTTCCAGTGATTCCCTTCTCGTAATGTGCCAGAGCGTTAACATAGTCACCCCTAAAAAAACATTGGAAGAACATTTTTAATAGGAAGAGATGGTTACCTTCCCACCACACAGGTTATGCAGGTCTTGCTTTAGACAGACTCCATGCAAGGATGTGAAGTTTGCAAAAGATGGATAGTCACATAGTATGTCATGGCACTTCCTGTGCCCTTTATCAAGCTGTTACTCAAAGAGGCAGTCCACTTCTCAATTCTGTTACCCCGAGACCAACAAACCTCCCTTGAAAGACAGGCAAAGAATCCCTCTGCGCGGTACACCTCAATCTCACCTCCACTTCCACATTTTTCTGGAAGATAAAGGAAACTAACCTTCTAAAATTACTTAGAATTTTCACAACATTAAAAAGAAGGCATTTTTTTTCCTTAAATAAATTCACAACTCAAGTTACAGACTTTTAATTGCTTCAACCGCCTCCATTCCTTCCTTTCTGTGACCAACAAGTGTTCTCTCCCAGTGCCAGGGGCACTGCCATGTGGAAGGAATTGTCTAAAAACTCTATTAATAGATAGGAATTTTTCCTCTTGGTTTAGACATTAAGCAGACCAGGGTTCATCAGGGAAGAATTAGCTGCTTTAAAATCATGGCAAATGGTTAATACCTTCTGTCCTTCAGGGGCTGGAAACCTTCAAATTTGACACCCATCTACCTAAAATACCTGAGAAAATGAAGGCTACTGGGTATTTAAGGAAAAAACAGCAAAAGGCAAGGCTTTTGTCCAATGGAAGAAGTGTTAAATGCTGTGAACTTTCTCTATTTTTCAAGCACTTGCCTGCAACAGAGTATTTATTGAGTGGATGGTAGTATTATATAGTGGACCTACCAGTTGTAAAGAACACAAATATACTGAAATTAAATCAAAAAAGTAATTATTATTTGCTAACATATGTTTCTAAGATGAACTATTCCTTACAAAACTACTCTTCCTTGTACTATAGTTGTAAGACCTCAGAGAATTCTCTCTCAGCAATGCAGTCAGATGAAGTATCTCAAGTCAATGTTCTTCTAGTGAGCATGAATATCAGTTTAATATTCTTATACTGCAGTTTTACAGGAGAACTTACATGAATTCAAGCTGCATTGCATATTCCTTTGATATGAAAGGGATTTGGTCCGGGGCCAAACGCTTAGCCAGCTGAAGTGCACTGTCCCAGTGCTGCAAGTCTTTACGCATCTATTAACAAAGAATAGGAACATTTTCTGATGCAAGTATCAAATTCTGAATTCTAATATGAACTTCATATTATTCTAAATCCAAATATACAGCTAGTATTCTAGAAAGATTCAGGTAATTTGAGAAACATTCATCTAAACAATGTCTGCCAATAAAAGAATGTCTGTCAGTCACACAATGGCAAGAATAAAACCACGAAAGGGCAGAACTATCAGGAGGTAAAATATTTCAACATTCAGGTGGGATTGAAAACATTCTTAAATGAATACCTCAAGTGCAGCAATAGGACGGGAGGATGCCAGATATAAATCCTGAGCCAGATTAAAATCATTGGTAAACATGGCAAGATGTCCTGCTAAAAGGTTGTGGTCTTCTATTCCCTGTAAAAAGATGTAATAGGTGTAAAAGCAGCCCAAAAGAAAAGAACAGCATTATAAGTAACACAGTCTAGTAAACACAGTGAACCAAAATGTCCTTACATTTTACAACCATGTGTATCAGATGCTACAAAGCAGAAAAAGCCCTCTTAGTGTAGCTCAAAGCCACGACAGCTAATGCTGTCTAAAATCAGCAATTTGCAGAAGGATATTTTCAAGGCACTATTTCATGCACACTTTTAGATGTATAATTGCAATCTGTTGGGGTTTTTTTTCAGTAATAATAGCAGCCTTGAGCATTTTCTCAAAAACAACAAAGAAAAAAAGAGCCTCCAAACGCCCAAGACATTAATATATTCTGCTGCTCTCAGGCAAATGCAGAAAGGAATGTTGTGCATTCCAGTAAAGACTGCAACCACTTCAAGAGGAAACCAAGCAAGAGTTGTGTGGTTTGGAGACTCTCCCCTGTAACTATTAACTCCCTTGAAAATCATTCACCTTCTATTTAAAAAAAAAAAACCACCAGATCCCCATGAAAATAAGAATTCAGCAATTCTCAAAGAATTAAATCACTGTATTTCCTGTTTAAAAGGGACTCTACATTTTACCTTTACTTGCTCTAGTGACATCACCATCCCAGCATTACCAAATGTCCGATAAACACGTATTGCAAAATCCACCTCCATATGACGTAAGCAAGCCGTGGCCAGCTCATTCCAGGCAGACTGGTCGTTCAGAAGTCTGCACAACTCCCATGCTTCAGAAAACCTATGGAAGGTAAAATGCATTTAAAACTAGTATTACTTGTACCTAAGATTCCCTCTCAGCCCATTTTTTTCTCTTAATACTGTGGTAGGGAAAAGACAAAAAGCATTTAATTCTAAGTCATGGAGAGAGACAGACATGTCAGGAAGAAAGGAGAAATACAAATGCCTAACTTAGAGTTGTTTCTCCT
>NW_010230187.1:10854-18945 GCF_000690775.1 Eurypyga helias | reverse complement strand
TTTCCCTACTCTGGCATTGTATCTGTTACACTGATTTTGCATTTGTTCATTACAGCAGGAGGGGAGTAGGCAAGAAGCACTTTCAGCCAGTTTTGGAAGAGCCACTGTCATAGAACCCTGAATCAGTCTTGAAAAAAGTTATTTTAGCTTTTACTTGACAGTGGAAAAACAAATAAAGCATCGCTGGGTCACTTATTTTGCTTGGTCTGCAGAGACAACTACATGGACTGATGGATCAATCTAATTTATCAGCATTCAGCATGACATTTTAAAATCACCAGGATATGCTGTATTGAGCTATAAGCACAGAAGAAAACAATTTACACAATATAATTAAAACACAGACGTACCTTTTCAACATTAAAGTCTGAGTAAGCATTTGTGTCAGCTCATTAGGTCCAAAGTCTTTCAAATTGCCAAGGAAACTGTGAGTGCTTAGATAGATACTGTTTGTTTTCCCACTCTGAGTCTGACAAGTTAATTCTCCATTATACAACAACAAAGGTCTATGGGAAAAGGGGACTTCCGTGCCACCTGCCAAAATAATCTTTGAACCTAGATTCGAAGGTGGGAAAGCAAAGAAGACATAATTTTAAAAATCCCTACGTGGAAAAAAGCGTAGCAAGCAGGCACAGCTCAAATAATGCAGATTTGCAGGGCATTCATTCAAGGCCTCTAATTCTGGTAGTGACCAGCTACTGTACAGCAAGTATTTTTCAATAAAGTAAATATTCATAACTTAAATCTTCTAAACCTGTAAGTTCATTTTCCAAATGTTTGTAGGTAAATTTCTTAATGTTTCTAGGTCACAAATACAGAAATCGTTACGATTACAGTTTTGATTAACAGTGTAAGTGAATGCACATTTTGTCACCCTGATCCTAAGATTTTCTCATGAAGATTTCAAAATACAGCTGAAGCACAATGTGTACATTTCAGACAAAAGACTGTAATAGCAAGAAACTTAGGGAGTTAAGAACAAAATGCCTCATTGGAGCTTTTCAGAGAAACCTACAGAGCAACTAGCTTTCTATTTATCAACTGCACTTGAAAACTTCTGTAGTACTATTTATTTTTAAAAGCAGTTATGAAAATATTTAAGACAAATGATGACTCAGATTATGTTTTACTTTATTAACTAAAAGAGTGAGTAAGTTTTTAAGAGCATTTTAAGTACCTGGAATGGCATCCTTATGAAAAACATAAGTGTACACTTTATCATCATCAAAAGCAACAAAAACACCTTTATCCATTGGCCAGTTTTCCCACAGGATTCCTTTAATAGTTGGTGAGAAGTCTGGAATCTCATATAATCTATCATTTACCTACAAATAATGTAAAAGGAAAAACACTAGCAAGTGGCTAAGAAAAACTAAATATTCATCCCAGTTATGACTACAACTAAATAAAGAATATAAATAGTGCAGAAATATGAAAATTATATTAAGAAAAGGTTTTCTTATAAGCAGTGACTCTGAAAAACATAAAAGTTAACTTCAAGAGGGAAATAAGTGGAGAAAATGCCCAGTTTAGTTACTTTTCTTATAAAAACAGTATGGGGACAGGCAGTGTCTGTTCATGGGCTGTGCTTGTTAACAGGCTAAAATATCTGTATTTGAATACACAAATACATAAATTTCTGAAAATTACTGACCAGGAATTTAGTATAGTGAAATTATCAGGGTCTAATATGAAAGGTCTTCCTACTTCACGTTACCATGAAGTTACCTTCAAGCCTCTCTGGCAATTTTTTCTACCACCATACATGTTGGAGTGACAAAAGCTTCTTCATTCTCTACTAAACACACTATATAGTTGAAAAGCCTGCTTATAAATATAATATGACATGAGCATCCCACACTAACTTACTGGACAATAGACAAAGCCATCACTTTTGTCATCTATGAAAGCCAATCTGGTTCCACTGGGATCTGGAAAAATTTTTCTCACGCTGACAGGATGCCGATACTCATTCACATATTCCCAGTCTTCAATGTAGAAATAATGAATAACTCCAGTCTAATGAGAAATAACAGAAAAAGGTAATAATGGCATCAGTAAGTGGCAAGTAGACAATTAACTTAGTTGTAATTTCTCCCATCTTAAGAGCGCTGAGCATGAAGAGTGTATAAAGAAAAATACTAAATACTTCCAGGTGTTTTTTTGGCTTCTTTCTTCATTCAGAACTGGTTTTAGTCACAAGAGGAAAACCTGTTTTTTTTGGGGGGGGAAGGAATTACAGGTTTGAGGGGTTTTACATTGTTTTTGTTGTTTACGTCACTCTGCTTTGTGGAGACAAATTGTATTTACTGTGCAGTTCTCAAAACAGGGGCAATGCCTGCCTCGCTGCTGAGAGAAACTTAACCTTCAAATAAAGCTGAAAAGTCTTCCTCCAAGGAGGAGCCACAAAATCTTACAAACAGATGTACCTAATTTAGGGGAGAAAAGCAATCAAACTGAATTATGATTAACACTACATTGCGATCCGTGTCGCACAAAGAACACCGAAAGTAAAAGGCAGGTTTTGGAGCCGGTTGTAAAATTTACACACATCGAACTGATGAGTTACGAATTTAGTACTTCAGATTCATCAGTACCAGGTTAGGTACTGAGGAGGTGGAAAGCCCTCAACCGCTGCAAAACCACTCAAGTCCTTAAGCCAGCAATAACACCAGAGACAGTGCTTCTGCCTTTTCTCTGGAAGGTCAGTACATCAGTCTGTGTCACGCAGAACACAACACCACAATGCCAAACGTGTCCTCTACTCCAGTGCCAGGAAGTACTAAAAGGAAAGAAACTACCCCTCGTGCACAGGCAAATCTCTGGTAAAATCCATAAGCATGTTCACAGCCTTCTTCAGTGCCCTCCTAATTCCTGTCTTTGTTGAAACACCTAAAAAAAATTCTCAATGGTCAAAGGCTTCAATAGTAAGACAAGACTTCCATTTATGCTATCATACTTGTCTACCTCAGTACCTTTTTGTCCACATCTATCACATCACCACCTACATCAACAAATTTGAAAGGCAAGTGCTACATTTTCTCTTATACCTGGAAGACAGTTGGATTGCCAACCCCCCTCACTAATGCAACAGAATTAAATTCTGCTATTAAAAGCAGTGTTTTGCAACAAACACTAGCAAAAGCAAAACTTACCCTTCTTGCCACTGCATCTCATATAAACACAACTGTAAAAAGTTGGATGCAATTTTGACTGTATTTGCATAAAGTTATCACATAGAAAATAATCCATTGTAAATTTCCCAGAAGGACTTTCTTTTTTGCTATAAGTATGAGTAATAATCCAAATAATTCAGATAGAAACATATTCCACCTAAAAAGATCTTTATAAACAGAAGTAATACTCACATCTGTACCATATATAAGGAAGTCACTAGTTAAAGCGTGGCACAAAATTCGGTATTTATCATCATCTGCTGGGAAAAGTCGGGTTTCTCGTTCTTCCTGACCACCCAAACCTTCGCTTTCTATCTAAATATAAAGAATAGAATGAACTGAAAAAGTCCACCGTTAACAATGAGGTATCACAGTTTTACCTGTATCAAATGGTAAGGAAATAAGATGAAAACAAAACTTGCATGTGCATCCCTTAAAAGCCCAGCATCTGCTTCTCTCACATTCTGACATCTTTTAAAATAAGATGCATTAAATAGTTCACAAGAAAACACTGTTTCTTCACCCGTTCTACACTAGGTTGTATTCCTAAAGTCTACAGGAACTCAGCTTTATATTTCAATTAGCAAAAAAAAATCCAAAGAATTTTTAATTGTTATCTCCATTAACTGAAGATCACTCCATTTTCTCTCTTTTTAAAGATTACATTAACTTTTACTGCTTAGATCAGCTCATTAGTTCATCACTCCAAATTGCCAGAGCTCTTACCATGTGCAACTGGACTTTACCCTCAAATAGAGCAGCGGCATAATCGGAATTAAGGTGCATACTTGCTACTGTCCCCAGGTACTCCGCATCTTTAAGCTTTTTCACATCTAAAGAATTCAAACAGAAAAGGTTAAAATATTTTGATTTTGTATAGGTCTTCACTTATCATCATCGAAATTTGCAGGTGAGTAATCAGATGTGAAAAACTCACAACTAAGAGAGGGGACAAGTCGTGTAAAGAGACTTTCTTCTTAGCGCTCAGAGAACTGGTTAGAAAGCGCAAGAGAAACACTACTACGCCACTCTGACTAGTATTCTTACAGTTTTCATTATTATTAGTCAAAAAAGGTGATGATGGTACGAAAGCTTTAAATCCACTGTCTAAATTTGGACACAGCACAACCAATTTTACCTTACCCCATGCAAACAACGTGAACATCTACCAAACTGTGAATTTAAACCCTCTGATCATATGGTCCCTAGGTACTTTGCCAAACTTAGTATTTAAAGACAAATTAGTATTTAAAGTCAAATAATGTCTCAAAAGCCTGAAAGTCCTTCACTGGTTAACAACATGATTTGAAAACCAACCAACCAGAAAAGAAACATTCTACATTTAATTACCAATGCCTTGAACCTGAAGTTCTATTTCTATTTTTTACAATGCCTTTCCTTAACTGCTTCAGTCTGTGAAGATCATTATCCGGTCCTAACAGGAGCATATGGCCATTCAAGTTGCTATTCTGCAATGTGCAATGTCCAGGACTGCTAAACACAATACCAAATTCATAAAATAACACACAGTGATGCAGTAGTTTTAAAATAACCAAATGTATGCTTACTATTTTCTCCAAGCGCATAAAACCAAGCCCGATTGTTCATTCCTACAGCCAAATGATAAACACCAATAGCGACAAAACTGGGCTCTACTTCAACAGAGACTGTGACTGGTAGCTCCTGTAGGAAAACAAAACAAAGTAAAACAATCTTCATCCACTATTAATACTTACTTTACTCTTATCTAAATGAAGTTTAAAAGGAAGAGGTTATCATACTCTCTCCACATGATTGGCTACAGTAACTTCAAGAAGAGAAGTGAGGTATGCAATCCGTGTACTGCAAGCATCTCCAAGGATTGGAAGCTTTGTCAAGAAAACATGGAGGGATCCCTTTCGTGTAGATACTGCCAACAACTGTCCATCATCTGTCCAAGCCAGCTGATCTACACCTAACACATTCACAAGGTTTTCCCAAAAAAGAAAAAAGAAAAAATCCTCTTTAACGACTGAAACCAAGAAACAATTAATTTGCTTTAAAATGTGAAAATGGTGGGAATTCATACCTAGGAATATGTACTCAAACATAACCAATTACTATAATTCCAAGCTACTGGAATCACTCAAACCAAACCCGTAATTTACTAATTTAGCATCTTCCTAAGAATGAAGACTTGACAATAACCATAATATTTACAGACACTACAACAGGAGATAATAGTAACTCATTGCCCAAGCACATAGTCTTGTAACAATGTTCTGGAAGTCACAGGCACAAATCCTGTGTATTAGGATGAGAACAGACTAAGTATCATGTGTCAGTACAACAGATGTTCAAAAAACCCACCAAAAAGCCAAGGAAAGAAGCAGAAATCAGTTAAATATGTTATTCTAGTAATCTAAATATACTGTATTACAGACTCAAAAACCCAAACCACTAACTGATCGAATATTCTGTGAGCTGTACTTCTCTATACTTTGAACAGATAAAGTATGTTCCCACTGTGCTGCGGGTCACCTAATAAATACAAGTTGGGAAAAAAGAAATTTATGATAAATTCTATATTTACACAGTTTTTCCAACAATACTACTTTCACTTATGTACACAGAGTCGCAGTCAAAATTCTGTTTTACCTAATTTGTTACCCTCATGGAGACTGTTAACATACCTTTGTTTTCATCATCCAAGTTTATTATGGCATACATTTCTCTCAGGTCTGACAGATCGTGGATTTTAATGCTAAAACAAAAAAAACCCAGTCATTCTCACTAATACAATCAAATCTCAGTCATCATAAACCAGAAGAAACCAAACACAACCCAGACAGCCTAATGGAGCAAAACATAGGGCGCAAACACAAAATACCTTCCATTTCCTAAAGAGCAACACGCAGGCAGTGCTATCCATCACTCTAAATACTGTATCACTTTCACTGTACAAAAACATTTGCTTAGAGAACTAAAATTTGAGGAAAAGGCATAAATCCAATTTGAAGGAACTCCAGGGTGGGAAACACAAGTGATTATTCCCTTCTGACCTGTTACAGGTTAGGTTAAAAACACATTCCTGATGGACAAACACTGCTTGAAATACAGATGCAAGAAACCAGCCCTCATTCCCGCTTCACATAAAAAGGGACAGAATAAGAGCACTTACACTGTCATGTTACTCCATATGTGCCAAAGAACCCCTTAAAGAAATAATACTTGTTGTACAATAGCTGAAGTGCTTCAAGTTCACAGAATCACTAGGGTTGGAAAAGACCTATAAGACCATCCAGTCCAACCATCAACCCAGCACTACTGTACCCATTGGACCATGTCCTCAAGTGCCACGTCTACACGCTCCTTGAACACCTCCAGGGATGGTTGCACCGTGTTTTAGAGTTATACCACTCCTGATGTGCAAGTGTCACAGAGCAGCAGTCCGTTAAGGTCATACACAGAATTGAGGACAGACAGAACTGTCTGACTCCTACCATCACTCAGCTCCTTTTCCACTGAAGAATTCAGATATCGCAGAATCAGGAAGCAGCAGACAAGGAGCTAAGGGAGATATTCTATCATATGCACAACGTATTTCAGAAAAACTCCAGTCTTTTTAACTGTTTTTTTCCTTAACTGCTTACACATTTACACTTTTGTCTAGACTGCAGTAAGACCAAACACCAGGGAGAAGGATATCAGGGTCTCTGCATACTCAGTACAGCTTTAAATTAATTGTTCTCCTATTGCTAAACAGATGTTTATGCCCAATGAATAAATCATAGTAAAGAAAATTGGGTATTTTTGTAGCCACGTAACACAGTAGAAAAAAAATAATCAAAAGGAATAATCTATACTAAAATTTAGTTAAATTTTGGTTTACAATTAATTAAAATTAATTACAATTGCAGAGGTTTTGGTTACAATTACCTTCTCCTAACTTACGGCAGAGAGGCAGTTCCACGGAGCAATTCATCTCCTCTTCTCTGCAGTGACTTCTTCAGGAGCCGTGCAGCCTTCGGGATCCTAGCTTTACTGCCTAACAGCTACAGTTATGCAAGAAGAATTCCATTCATTACGTCCAAAGCTACCACTTACCAATTGTCTCCACACGATGCAGCTTTGTTTAATGACTGTGATATAGCAATGCTGCTTAGATTATCCTTGTGATTGTGAGCTTGAAAGATTTCTTGACCTATCTCACGAATGTGTGTAGAAATGACTACAAAACACCCTCGTGAGAAACCAATCATAATGTAGCCATCACCATACCTGTTAAAACAAAAACAATGATTAAGAGATCTACCTATGCAATAGGCAAAGTGCATTTTCTTTCAGACTACGGGGGTAACTGTCAATGCCTCCCTATAACAGGAGAAATAATCGAATTATGGGAATTTATATATATAACGTAGAACAATAATGTATTAAATAGATTAAGGGAAAAACTACCAAAGATTATTTAAGGACAAAACTGTGTTTGTGCTTAGAGTTCACTCCTAAGTCACCTTTATTCTCTCTTCCACATTCTATAATGCCACTTCACCTTCCAGAACCAGCACACATGGCAGCTATGCCAGGAGAAAGACCTCTGGTACCTTCACTGGAACAAGCACACCAGAAGATGGAAACTTCCATTTCAAGGTTCTGGCTGACTTGGTCCCATCAAAGCTATGCTAAAAACCATAATGCCAGCCAACTGTGTCCTTGAGGCCTACCACTGCAAACACAGCGGAAGCACCGAAGCTACAACCTGTAGTTGTGAATGGTCTGTTTACTGTTCATAACGCCCAGCAGAAATAATGAGGTTGAGGCAGAAATAGCATGTAAGGATGAATTCAAACAATATCTCATTAGCTAAGCTGCAAAAACACCACTGCAAAGAAACAGCCTTAATAGACATGTGGCCATAAATTAAGAATCGTAT
>NW_010230187.1:0-10823 GCF_000690775.1 Eurypyga helias | reverse complement strand
CCTACACAGTTGCAGTGTAAAGGGATAAATGCCAACTCCATGTTGACTGACTGTGTCATGACTAAAAAATATAGAAACAGTACAGCTACTGCTTGGGTAAAGAGCTAAAACTTCTAGCTTGGGATTTTTTCAAAGGAACATTATCAATTGGATTACATAGCAGGGAGGTTACAAGAACTTTGCACAACTTCGTAAACCAACAAACTAACTGAAGGATACAACTCCACCTCTAGCTCTTTGTCAATTACTCATCCAAACAGAAAACAACCTCTAAAACCCTCAGTTTAATCTACTGTCAGGACAGTAACAGTATTAGTGTTCTAAAGCTGAGCAAACCAACAGCGATTATATATGAAAATACTGTTTTTATAGCCACAGAGTTGTCAAGTAAAACAATTACAAAATGTAGACTTGTGTTTGGAAAAGAATTATTTAAAAGGCTACAATACATCCAAGAAAAATCCAGTCTAAGCAAGAGATACATGATTTCATTTCCAGCATTTATCAGAACTACTGGGAAAATCTACAGCTAGTTAATACGAGAATGTTCCATTAAGAAAGTTCTGCTCACCATCTGTAGGTTACAATACTGCCATAAGGCTGCTGAAATTTCAGATCAATCGGGTTATCAGGATCATTCAAATTAAAAAGAAAGAGAGTCTTCTTGCCGACCACTACACTTACCTGTCAATGAATGAAACGAAAAATTAACTTGGTAAGAAGGGCATCCCTTTAAAACAAGGCCCTACATCTTCACTAAAATATGAGATTCAGGACTTTCAGTAATCCTTAAATAATCCATGGACCTGAATTCTGAATCTTTACCATAGTGGAAGAGATTTTCAGTATCTGAAACATCAGATTAACGCTTTTTGCAGTATTTTGTATTGACTTCTTACTGTGCTTTCCCTGGTTGATATTCTTTCATCAGTCTTCATAACAGAGAACTGCATATCACTGGGATCTGAGCTCACCGAGGTCTGCAAGAAAGAAGTTCAGATTGAGATATCAGCAGTTAAGGTAGCAAATACTGCTGAAATAATTGCATTATTCCTGCCCTGTATATTGCAGTGTTAAGGACAGCTAGCTAGCTATTGCATTTAGTACCAAAACTAAGACAAATGTTGGAGAAAACATTACTCAGTTTGGATCATAATGACATGTTATCACAGAATATCCTGCAAAAATACCTAGATGACAGTAATGCAAGTCTTCTTCCTCATCTGGATCTTTCCTTCTCTACTTGGATTTGTGAGGTCATATTATAGACAGTACTAACTGAAGCAGTGCAAACAAGGTCACTCCAATGCAACCTCAAAGAAGGAAGACCAAGGAAAAGGCATACAAGTTAAATATTTGCAATGCCTTTTAATATGGACATACCTGACCTGGTTTGGGTAGTTACAGCCAGCTGCTTTTGTAGTCAATATGAGGTTACAAAAACTCATAAGCAAGCCTTGCTTAGATCTCTGCTGTCTCACCTACACTGCTTCTACTACCTAAGCCAGCTAGTTTAAAGCACAGATGCACCCTAATAAATTTATTAGGGTATTCTCCAATTGTGATCTTCAGACATAAAGAGTGAAGCATATGGAACAACCTATGAAAGGTTTGTTCTTTGACAATCTTGAGTGAAACACTGTTCATTGAAGTCAAAAAAGTGAATTATCACAGAATCATAGAATGATTTGGGTTGGAAGGGACCTTAAAGACCATCTAGTTCCAACCCCCCTGCCATGGGCAGGGACACCTTCCACTAGACCAGGTTGCTCAAAGCCTCATCCCGCCTGGCCTTGAACACTTCCAGGGATGGGGCATCCACAACTTCTCTGGGCAACCTGTTCCAGTGCCTCACCACCCTCTCCAGGAAGAACTTCTTCCTGATACCCAATCTAACCCTCCCCACTTTCCATTTAAACCCGTTACCCCTTGTCCTGTCACTACAGGCCCTTGTAAAAAGACCCCCCCAGCTTCCTTGTAGCCCCTTCAGGTACTGGAAGGTGCAATAAGGGCTCCCCGGAGCCTTCTCTTCTCCAGGCTGAACAAGCCCAACTCTCTCAGCCTGTCCCCATAGCAGAGGGGCTCCAGCCCTCTGAGCATCTTCGTGGCCTCCTCTGGACTCACTCCAACCAATGATATTCATTTACACATTACGCAGCAACTGTCATTGCTCGGAAGGACTGCGACATATGTAAGCAGAATGCCTGATTACAGAACCTGAGCGTACTTGGAGAAAGCACGGGAATCAGCCTCTCAACAAGGCAACGGAGGTCCAGTCTAGGAATAATCCTTGTGCATCAGAGGCAAGATCTTTGTTTAACCAATCTAAAGCAAAACCGACACTAGAAGTACTTCCTGTAAACAGTCATGAGAGATGACCTGCGCTGCTACTGGGGAAGTCAACCTACAACTGTACTCGTAAGATCCTCCTGTAACGGATACAGACCAGGATCAAGGATGAGAGAGGCACACTTAGGCAGAATTGCAGACTCTAGTATCATAAATCATGCTGACTAACACAAAGGCTCAGATGTTTACATGTGCCCTCATCCTACATGAGGTTTCCCAAAGGCTCTCTGTCCTTGAAAGCAGTGGGACTGAACAGGCATAAGCTCCCATAGGTCCCAGCGCTTTCTTCGGAATCAGGAACCCTAAAAATCAAATGGGGTTATAAATACTACCTGTCTTATAGTATCCCCTTCCTGATTGCTTATAGTAATCATCTTGTCTTCACCGCCTAGAGCCAGAAGGTTTTCAGTGCTCCAACAACCGCAAGTAATCCGCTTAGTGTGCTTACCTGAAAAAGAAAGAAACCTGTACAATACAAATGAACACAACCACAAAAATAAATCTGGGATAGAAATGTACTCTGATCTCAGACTATCAGAATGTAAACCAACCTATCACAGCAATTACAAATTCAAGAGTCTTTGTTTTGGGTTTTTTGGGGTTTTTTTTAACCTTCCACTCTCAGATGAACTCTTTTGATGTAACAGAAAACTTGCACAGCACTGTTTATCTATTTCTTTCCAACAAATTTATGGGGACTGTTCTATTTCCTTAACCCTTCTGCCCAGTGGTACTCTAAACATGTAAGAAAAAGCAACTTAGCAACAGGAACAACTACACATATCCATTGCAAGAAAGATAACACAAGTTTCCCATGAGGCAGTATCAGGCATGCATATACGTATTTTTAACTTACTATTCTACAAAACCACTCTGGTAAGTACAATAAAACAGAAGGTGCAAGTTGAGTATGAGCACACTGTTGACTTTCATGTTAATATACAGAGCTAAAAAAGGATCTAAGTACATTAGCAAAATTCCACTTTCACGTGTGCGAGCTTAGCTTCACCCCAATCCATACCAAGAACAGGAATCTTGCGAGAAGTCTGACGGTTATATATAAGTAAGTTTCCTTTTGTTGTTCCAACAGCAAGTAAAGTTCCCACTCGGGACCATAACAAGACAGACATTGCATCCCTAAAATGAAGAAAAAAATTTACTTTGTATAGTAGAGATTCCTTTCATGTGCTTACATATAAAAACATTTTGCATATATGTTTAAGTTCTATGAAATCACACAGACCAAGCAGAATTTTTAAATTAAGCAAATGCTCTCTACAAGTATCAGAATTATTTAAGTGTGCATGAAATAATGAAAGTAATAAAAAGTTGTATGAGGTAATGGAATAAGACTTGTACAAATGGAAATGTGCCTGCAAACATCAACAGTGTTTGGTGGAATTGTGGGTAATTTGGCCAAATACGCAGCTTTAGAAGACACTCAAAGACACCGTGAGGGTATGTGAAATTTTCCAGTCACTTTCTGCATTGTTTTTTTGTACTTCAATAATCCTGTGAATTCAGCCAACTCCAAGTGAATAGGTCTAGTTCTAGTCAATGTAATAAGAAAGCTTGAAGGAGCCATTTTAACTTGAAGCTTCTGATACAGCAAGGCCTATTTTGGTGTATATTTAAGGGTACAAAGATAAATACTATACTTCACATTAAAAAAGTGCCTCTTAAGCAAACCAATTTAAATCAGAATTTTCTTATTAGCGTAGTTATTTACATCAATCCTCTCCCATCTTCTTAAATTCTACTGTAAGCATGCAGTGGCAATTTGAAACAAGTTTCAGATATTAATTGCCACATGAAATGACCTCCAACATATATTTGGTTTGCACGTGAAGGATTTCGTTTGTGCTTTTCTAATTCCAAAAAGGGGAAGATACCACAAAAGCCTGATTATCACACTGTTTATGTCTCAGCGCTTATTCTGTTTAACCAATAACACTGACAAAAAAAGGATTAGGCACTTAAATTGATACAGACTGTTCTAGCGAGACTGCCTCCAGTAAGCAATTTACCTCAGATATTAGAAAGATTATGAAGGAGCTGCAGTAACCACATACTCTGCTTTGTGAAGTACCTCCTATGATCTGTTTTGCTTGATACTGGCAAGATACTCTTCCCCCAAAATATTTGTTCACACATGAAAAAGAGGCACAATATGGTCTATTCATTCACAAAGTATAATGTGTATATACATCTTAATAAACTGCTTTGATTATATAAATAGTTATCGTTTAAAACTGACCTATCAAATAAACCCAGACTCCTACTTGGGAAAACTTTACAAAAAAACCCAAAATTAATGCCAAAGTTGATGCATGCCACCAGAAAAAACAACCGTAAACAATAATAATTATAACACCTATGCTAAAATGATGCACATTATTGATAATAGGTAATAACTAATAAATATTGACAAGAATGTAATGACTAAGAAATGCCTAAGTAATCCACAAATACCTAAACAAGATGCCTATATAATGTTACATCTAATTAATTAGATAGTAGGAAGAAGTAATCAAATTAAATTTCTCATTTGTAAGTAACAATCATTTGCTTCTTTTGTAACATGTGACTTAACATTCTACCAACAACTTCAAAACACAGCTCATTAAACCATGTGTAGGTTAAGGCAGTGTGTATTTTGTGCAAAGTGGCAGTTCTTTTACTTTTTCAGAAATGGAATAACTTGTATAGAAGTTATTTTTTGTTTCAGCACAGCTTCAGTTCAGTTGCATTTTACACATACAGGCTACCAGCTGTTGCTTATGGAAATATCCCATAATCAAATACCCAATATTCCAAATTAATTTTACAAAGCACAAGCATACACGTTAACGGAAATAGGGAATACTTTCATATTCCAGACATGGAGTTTTCAACCTAAACCTGGAAAAAACCCACCCTCATAGAAGCAAACATAACCCTCCCCCAAATTTTTCCAGCTGTACTGAAGTTTTATGATATAATGGATAAAACACTCTAATTTTGGTATCTCTGACTACTTCAAAAAAAAAAACCACACACACAAAAAAACAAACAAAAACAACAAGAAAACATACACAAAGGAAACTTGGAAATGAAGAGTTAAATCAAAAGTAAATAAAACAGCAGTCAGTATCCAAAATTAGCTGTTTCTCTGCTCAGGTGAGCGCTCTGACAAGCATGCAACAGGTTCATTTCCACCCTCCCACAGACAGAATGTCCATGCAGAGTGCAATAATTTAGTGGAATAGATTCAAAGAAGGTAAAAGTTTAATTGTTAAACCACTCTTATTTGTTAACCCAACACCTGACCGTCACGTAGGCCTCAGGGAGTTTTATGTCTGTGGCCGAATTCAGAAAGGTAGGGATTTGAATGTTAGAGTAGGATCGCCTTAGATATTTCCTCCCATCCTAAACCAGTCTGCTTTGTGAACAGCATTTAAGTCCCCTTGTAAATCTAAGTGAAAAAAATCCTAGCACCACTAAAATCACTTCCCTTACTTTCAAGCTCACTTTTGCTTGCGTGAAATACTTTGGAGAACATGTAGCTGGTGCAGATACAGAAAAAAAAAATCACCCATCCTTGTTGCCACCACAAAGTCGAAACACCGAAGGGAAGTTCTCGAGGGACTTTGGCACTGTTGACAATTAAAAAAGAAACAAACCCCTACCAACCTCAAAACCCCCACCCAAAACAAACACTTCAAAACCAGCAAATCATACAAAAAATAATTTAGCAACAAACTGTAGCATATTAGTTTAACAGTATATGTACTCTGAGATCTCTAATAAAAAGATGATCTTTGGAATATCTCCACCACATCACCAAGACTCAGCGGTCCAAGGCTTCAAATGCACGTTAAAAAAAAAAAAACCAAGAAACAACCAACCACAAAACCAAAAAACCCAAACTTCTTACCTCATGCCACTGTCTACTTGGCTTGTTTTGTTTGTGTTCGCATCCCACAGAAATATGGCACTAGATTTGTCTGTGATTATTGCTAAAGTATCTCCATCCTTATCCCAGTCCATACCAACACAGTTACTGAAGAAAAAAAAAAAAAGACTTTCACTATTAATGTTAAAATATGTTTGTAAGCGTACAGAAAGAGCCAGAATTATTCAGCTGAAGTCCCTGTCCTTCCTTCTGCCTCCCAAGCAAATCCATGACTACTTTACAGATAAATCTGCAATCTAACTTTTACAGCAACCACACCCTTACTCAAATCTCATTGAAATGACAGAGGCTGAAAAAAAGGTCATTAAAAAAAAAAAAAAAAGAGAATGCTGCCTACATTCTAGTACCTGAAACACCACCACCTTGATTTTCTAGAGTGAAAATCCCCTGTAAGGCTGTGTTTCATAACAGGCTATTCAGTGTTGGGGTTATTTTTCACAAAGCATAACAAACTTGGACAAGACACCTGTGCAGAAGCAGCAAACACCTCTACTTGCAACTAGTACCCAGAATGAGGAGGACAGCAGACTTCGCCACAAGTCTTCAGTGAACTGGAAACAGTGTTGGTTACAAAACCTTTTTAAAGCAGCATGCACTGCAGAATAAGAACCTATGCCATCTGACACCACTCTCTTCTTTCTAGATACGTAAGTTGACAGTTTCAGGTCAAAAAGGTGTTTCTCAAACATTCCACTCTCATTACCGCCCAAATGAAAACTCCTAATGCCAGCAATTCTGAAAGAGTCCTACTGAAACATACATTGCTGTAAACTAACTCAGCAAGCCTTCAGCTCCAGTTTCTCCTTTCTTTCTTTTTAAAACCTTAGCAGTTTATTCTAAAGAACAAGTAAGGTCTATTCCCAGACCACACCCATGAATACTTAACAGTCAATCAGAACATGAAGAGCGGGAATAACAAGTTCAAAAAGGAAAAAAATAAGGGAAAACACAGATTGACTAAGTAGTAAACAAAACAAATCCTGTCATGGTAACGGTAAGAAGATGCTTATAACATCAGCTGCTATAGCAGAGACTATTTGACACTCTGAACCCCATTCTTACACAAGGAGAGGTCTAGCAGGTAGCAACCGCTGTCGGTTAACAGGTAACCAACAAATGAAGTTTGGCCTGCAGGGGATAAACACACTTCATTGTTTAAACTGTGTACCGCAGAAATTGAGTTTTATTCTAATAGTAATAATTAGAGAGAAATTATTCTTCAATCACAGCAAAAGGTTGGATGTAAGAATTCATAAGAACTACCTAACCTGTGTAGAAGATTGACCGGCAGGACTCGGAATGCCAGTACTATACACACTACCGTAAGCAGATGTTAATTCCTTTAGGATACGTGGTCATTTTACAAGTTTTTTGTCCTTTTTGCCTTGCCATAAAGGCACAACATTATTTACAAAACTGGTTTAGATGCTGCATGTTTCCCTGAAGGAAAGGGTCACAGCTGTCCATCCATACGGTAGTGCTATCAGTGTCCATCAGTAAGGCGGACATCCCTTCACACCAACCCACGTGACAGCAGAGGATCCCCAATCCAACACAAGCTTCTCTCAGAGTTCACCATTGATCCCACACAGCTTTCCTCACTTCCTGCAGTTTGCTAGAGAGAACGAGCATTTGTCATGCGTTGTACAAAACGCAGCGCAGGATGAGCCAGGCCCTGGATGCCACCAAGCAAAGGACACTGAGGTAGCCAGCCCACACTATGAACGGCACCTGACCAGAAGAGGATTTTGAAATGGGACAGCAAGATGCGATGGTCAGAAACAACACACAATGAACCGAAGGCAAACCCCGTTCTCCGTCTCCCTGCACCGCTCACAGGGACAAGGGAGAGAAATTCGGAGTAAAGTTAAGCCCAGGAATAAGGGAGGGGTAGGGGAAAGGTGTTTTTAAGATTTGGGTTTATTTCTCATGATCCTAATCTGATTTGATTGGTTAGAAACTGATTTCCCCAAGATGAGTCTGTTTTGCTGTGATGATAATTGCTGAGTGATCTCTCCCTGCCCTTATCTCGACCCACAAGCCTCTTGTTGTATTTCCTCCCCCCTGCCCAGCTGAGGAGGGCAGTGACAGAGCAGCTTTGGTGGGCACCTGGCCTCCAGCCAGGGTCAGCGACCACAGATACCAGCAAGACTGGTAAAAGACAGTATAAATTGTGTCTCTTGGATTGGTGTGAGGTGGAAACTACGATGACACTACCATTTCTAGAGAGTTCTTGGGGAGCTAAGTGATTCTGGCTCACACCTACCAATGATACAGGGATAGGTAAATGGCATTCTGGAAATGAAAGCTGGACTCTAGAGGCTTCAGAATTAAAGCCTTAGTGGGAGCTTTGCCCTAACTAAGGGCTCCACCTTAATCAAAATGAATCAGGTGGTCAGAAATAAAACAAAAAATCAGGAATATGCAGTAATATTTAAGCTAAGAGCAGGCAAAATACTAAAAATAAATTAGGAGTACCTAGATGAAACTATTGCTACATCAGTTGCTAATGGTGCCCAATAAAAGTAGATTTATAGAGCAAAATGGTGTAATGACCTGATGTCGAAGTTGCACCCAGGGAGGTTTCCTCTGGGCCACATCTAGCCTGTTCTTAGGGACTGATTGCCTTTCAGCAGTTAGACTGCATCTTCCAAAGCACACCACTTCTTAAATTTCACCTGAAGGGATCCCAGTTTGTACACTCCACCACCACTCTCCGATGTGAGCCAAAGCGCGATAAGCAGGAAAACCAGCAAGAAGTTCACTCTCCACCTAAACTGAAAACGCCAGTGTATACATTGTGCCAGTGACATAAGCAAAGCACTAAACTCAAAGGGTATCTTTCCTCAGTATGGCTACGATAATGAAATTACTAGAAAACTGACAGTAGCAAGAATGCAGCCGCCATCAGCATGACGTGTGTACTGTATACAGCCTCATTATGCTTGATCTTCCTTAATATGACACAGCTTTTTCTAACATCTTGATGAAGTAAATTGAGTGTATAATAAGGAGTGCTTTGGGTAGGAGAATGTATTTTTCTGACTATCCCTGATAGCTTACTATGAGGTCTGACTTCACTGTCTCAGATTCCATAAATGCTTATCAGTTCTTCTTTTCTAGGTACACTCACCAGAGAGCACCTCTTCCTACAAAGTTTTCACACTGTATAAGCACCTCGCCAGAAGAGAAGGATTTTTAAAGAAAACAAAGTAATTTAAACCCATCTCAGTACCTACCCTGGTAAGCTGATTTCATTTCTCTTCTGACCATGACGATCAAAAATTTTCACAGCACGATCACCTCTAAAAAAAGATTAACATGTGGAATAATTCCCTTTCTTTGCCAGTGATTTCTATGGATAAATACAGTAAGTATTTGTAATCTTACCCTGTCACAGCAAGGAAATTCCCCAAAGTTTTCTGCCAAGCAAACTGCACAGGGGAACCAGACCAAGCTTTTTCTGATAGACTGAATACTTGCTGGGAGACAAAAGAAAGTGGGAAATTACATACCTTAAAATGATAAGCACAGAACAATAAACGACATCCCAACATGTTAACAACTGTGAGCTGTGAAGAAAAAAACCACAAAACCCACCCTGATTTGGCACCAAAGTACCAAAATTCCACAGAAACATCTTGTGCTGGGAAAATGGTAGATCCTGGTGTTGCATGTCTGTGTCGAGAACTGCTGTGACTCTATCACAATTGTTATTTTTTCCCTTACCAAGTTACTGGAATACAAAAAAACCTGCATGAGACTCTTCCCTTTGCATCCAAACCTCAGAACATTTAGTTCTCTAAATTTCATGGAAAAGCCTGGGAGCAGAAAACATCCCTAGCGTGTACAGCACAGAATGCTCAAAGGGCACACTTTTAAAGATATCTAACTAGTTTGCCCTCTCTAAATTGTTGGGTCTTAAAACGTAAGACCTCAAAGTTACTAAGCCATAAAAGAGATTCTGACTTTCAACTAAGACAGTTTCTCAAGTTCCTTTTCCCTGTACACTACCTGCACAGATTTTTCCGTACCCTGGGCGTCAGGTGAAGCCCACAACTTTGTTCGCCAGCCTGCTGTCCTGACTCCCTCCCTCCCAGGCCATCAGAGAGAACACCAACACCTGGTGTGCACCACACACCTGCCAGCCTTGCTCACGGCTGGGACGAAGCTCCCCACGTCCCTCCTTTTGGACGAATGTCAACTGAGGCGTTCTTCACGCTGAATTCGCCTTTTACTCACAGAAAGCGTAAAATTACGAGCATGCCACGAGCACAAAGAACACCTGACGACTGCGTTTGGTGTTGAAATAATGAAATCCATAATAAACCAAGGATAAAGAAACCCGTGGTGGGAGTGCGGGCCAACTCCGGCTCGTCACGCTCTCACCGAGCACTGACCCCCCGGGGGTCTGAGGAGGAAACTTTCCTCCGGGCCCCATCACCTGCCCGGGGAGGGCTCCTCGCACCCCGCTCCGCGGCCCCGGCGGCCCAAGGTCAGCGTGGCGGGACGAACCAGC
>NW_010230186.1:21939-29724 GCF_000690775.1 Eurypyga helias | reverse complement strand
GTGTAGTGGGGTGAGCAGTTTATTTGTTAGGCAGTGAGCTAAGCCTCAATATTTCAATGAGGTCCAGACTTTCTCAAAGTTTGACAGAGGAAGAGCCAAAGTTCTGGTTTTGGTGTTATTTCTGGATCAATAGCAATCGTGCAACATCCTACTTAGAGGTGAGATGGACTTTCAGCAATGCTGCTTCTTGTTTAGTAAAAAAGAGCTTGCATTTTCACGATGTGAATGACAGCCAAATTTTGTTGGTCAAGGTCTTAAATATCATCTTCTCAACTTCTAACTCTACTTCTTTCTTAGAAGCTGGCATGCTATTTATGAATCTTTCCTAAACTCAACAATTTTCTTGATTTTTTTGAAAGCACACTTACATAGTAACAGAGAGCACCCGATACTTTCAAACATGAGGGCCTTTTCTGTAAGAGATTTAGATGTTGCTTCTGCTGTATTTTGAGTATGTAGCTTTGTGATTTAAATACTCTATAGATTATGTCTGATCCCTCAGGATCTGTTGATGACCACACCGTCCTAACCACTGTGTGAGTTTGTGCAAAGAAACGGTTGCTCCTTTGAAGCTATAAAGTTTATTGCTAAATAATGGAAAGTTTATTGCTAGCAGAATGGAAAATCATATGTCATATAACACATAGGTGAATATTTAATTTGTTTTGATTTATGCTGTTTTCACAGCTTTTGTAATCTTTTCCCAATTTAATTTTACCTTCACTGTCTAAAGTCATGCAGATCGGTAACAGTTGTGCCTGCACTAAGTGGCGGAGTTAAAAGGCGGTATTAATGCTTGGGCAACTCACAGGGGTGTATGCACATGTTCTTCTATTTGGATTGCATTAAATGAGTTTTCAGAACCATATGGCAACGTACCTTAACTATTCTTTCTGAAATAGTCTAACTGTTGCGGCCTTCTGTTCTAATTAGTTACATCTTCTGAGCTTTACCAATTCACTGGAAAAACTGCACACTTAATATTGCTTAAATTTTACACAAATGCCTTTTGTTCTTGCGGGTGTACTTTAATACTGTGCATGTGAAATGCTGATAGCTTCATAGTTACTTGATTCACTTTTAATATCTCCCCAGACAATACATCATTATTTTGAAATGGTTTCCATTGTTTATTACTGTCAAAAGTATTTCTGCTAAATTGTTGGTATTAGATAGGTTGTAGAAGTCATACAAGTTATGTTTCCTTTGAAACAGGAAGATTTCAGTGCAGAACTACAGTGAAATACATTTGCAATGTCCATTCCACCCCCTTGGGGGCAGGAGAAGTGGAACAGTGTCTCAAATGTGAGCATGCTTAGCCCATCATTTCATAGAATCATAAACTCACGGAATGATTTCAGCTGGAAGGGACCTTAAAGACCATCTAGTTCCAACCCCCATGCCATAGGCAGGGACGCCTTCCCCTAGACCAGGTTGCTCAAAGCCACATCCAGCCTGGCCTTGAACACTTCCAGGGATGGGGCATCCACAGCTTCTCTGGGCAACCTGTCCCAGTGCCTCACCACCCTCGCTGGGAAGAATTTCTTCCTGATATCTAATCTAAACCCCCCCCCTTTCAATTTAAACCCGTTCCCCCTTGTCCTGTCACTACAGGCCCTTGTAAAAAGTCCCCCCCAGCTTCCTTGTAGCCCCTTTAGGTACTGGAAGGTGCTAAAAGGTCTCCCCGGAGCCTTCTCTTCTCCAGGCTGAACAAGCCCCACTCTCTCAGCCTGTCCCCATGGCAGAGGTGCTCCAGCCCTCTGATCATCTTCGTGGCCTCCTCTGTACTCGCTCCAATGTGTTTCCACATGTTTGCATGTTCTCCTGGAATACATTCTTTGTAAAGGACTTGGTATTACATAAGGGAATTGGCTATTTTTAATCTACTTTTTAAAGGTAGTCAAGTAATTCTCACAAGACGAGTAAGTGTTGCGAAGCTCTGCAAACTTTACTTTTGCTCTTACACCTTTTCTCTTGAGAATGCAAACACAGCAGTGTGTTCTAGACCACTTAGCTGTACTGCTTTCTGCACTTTTCATCAGCCACTCTGATAAGAATGGGATGGCTCATACTATTCAGGCTATTAAAGGTGGAGCTGTGTCTGCATTACGTGTAAATTTTAACTTGCATCTTAAATGGGAGCATCAAAATTGATTTTATTATCCAAAACAGTTCAGAAAATGGAATAAGCACTAGAAGTTTGTTGGCATGAGCATATGAACATGGCTAACTTTTTTTGAAATTAGTAGGCTCTTTCTGTTTGTGTGTAGAAGAGAGGAAAATACTTACATAGGACCTTTTCATCAGTAAAAAGAGAAACTCCATTCTCTTGCTCCCAAAGGCACTGTGCAAGTAGAATAATATAAGCTGTAATATCAAATCAATCACATTTACATTTCAAAAGCATCCTTCATAAAAGTACCCCAGAGGGCTGTATCTAGCTAATAAAAACACAAATAAAATAAAATATTTAACAAGCTATATCAAGTACAGGTGGGGCGTGCATGATTTGCAAGCCTGACCTTAAAAATGGACAGTAAATCAGAATTTTTCAAAGAAAATTTTAAAAAGAAAAAATCCAATATCTATAGCTAGGGACCAAAGAATACAAACACACAGTACAAGGAATCCATAATATCTGCACATGGATCAGAGAGGAAAGCTACTGAGGCTACACAGAGATAGCTGCCTGAACAAGAGAGAAAAATGGTCATATGGGTGTGAACCACCACAACACTGCATTGAAGAGCTTTTTTTTCCAAGGGAAAAAAAAAAGAGCCTTCTTAATATATTGTTTGATATAGGACTAAAGTTGCAGGATCAGACACTCAAAATTGAAACACTTTCTTAAAATTAAATTTATTCCCAGCTTACCACAACTGGGTTGCACTTCCAGTTATGCTTTGAAAAGAAACGAATGAAGTGTGGAGATTTATGTTTAAAAAAGGCTAAGACGGGTGGCCTTGGATGGCCTTTGAGCCAAGGACATTTTAAGCTGGCCTTTTACCATAAACACTTTCATGCTATCGCTTTTCTTTAGCATCAAAAATGTTCCATTTCAAGGGTTTAAAACGGGGCAGAGGCACACACTCAAGTGTAATGTTACACTCCTTGGCTTCTTCAGAGTCTTTTGGGTTGCTCCCCAGGCAACTCTGGTTTTTTAGGTTGCAATGCAGTATTTTTGCTACTAGCTATTGTTCTGAATGGGGCTAACTATTGCTACCAATGGGGAAACAATAGTTGCCCTTCATCTGGGAAAACCATATGAAACAGAGATGCTCTTTTACAGAACAGATGGCAGAGTGATAGCAGCTTCTGCTTCAAACACGAGCAAGCCCAGGGTGCATGTGGGCAGGCGGTTTCATTGTGTATGATTTTATGAAGGCCTGGATATATGGGGGAGAGAAGGTAGAAGGAGTACATAGAGCAGTGAGAGAGGGCTGTATTTAAAGCACTGGATGGAGTCACAAAATCCTTGGCAGTCTAGTCCAGAGGAAAAGCCAAAAAATCCTTCTGGATTGAATGTCAGCTAGCAAGAAGTTTGGCACTGTGAGTAAAGAAAATACCTTAATTTCTGTTGCGTTCAAGGCAAGTCTGGTGTGGTGGTGTCTTCTTTGTGCTTTTTTTTTTTTTGTTAGGTTTTGTTTGTTTGTTTGGGAGCTGGTATTTAATCTTTTTTTTTTTTTTTTAAGCAGAGAGAATTGCATGAGATACTGGGTTCTATTATAAATTTCTCATCCTAATCAAAATAAACTGCAGGACTCCTGAGTTGGCTAATGAATTCTGTCAAAAAGGATTATCAGCAATATGAGTTCTGTTCTCATGTCTTAGGGTTGCTGTAAGCAAAAATCTTAACTTTCTCCATGGAAACATTTTGTTTCCTCATAAAAGGTAGGAGTTAAAGTATTTGTGTACGAGGCCTAGTAGTCTCTTCTGACTTGTGCTGGACCGTAATAAGCCCTGAACTTTGTTGCTGTATGCATGTGGTGCCACTGGAACTTGCTTTATGGTGACCAATGTTGACCCGCTATTGCACCTCATGCACACATCGAAACACCTTGACATTGACTTATTTGTCTTATGGGCATATTGTTATCTAACCCTCTTATTGAATCTCTCTGTCCTGGAAACAATCAAAATAGGCATCAACAGAGTATCTGAAGTGAGTTGCTTAATGAGTAAGAAGTCGTTCCATCAGTAGTTACATTTATACGACCTGGTCATCTTGGGATGGGGATCTAATATGGTATGCTTCCCTCCCTCCTTCCACCTCACAGTATCTCTTGCTTTTCTGGCTGCTTCCACTCAGCACTGGAATACTTGGATAACTTCTGAGTATACTCTGTGAAACAGTTTTTCACAAAACTTGTAAGGAAATATGATCATTGAACGTGGTGAATGGACAGGCAGGATGTAGTTGTCTGTGACTTGTTTTCTTAGACCAGCAAGCTAAAAATAACAAATGAGAGGGAAGATGCTGGAAAAATAGTGGGATGCTGCTCACCCCTTCTAATGGCCCAGCAGCTGAATTTCATGTGTTAGTGCAGCCTCAATCAGCTCCGATTTATTTCATGCAAGTATGACGTGCCTTCTGTACTAGTAAAGGCTGTAGTGACAGACTTGGTTTTGTAAATGATGGTTTCATAGAAAGGGAAGGTCTAGGTAGGACTCACCGAGTGTCTTTATATTTAGGCAACCAGGTCAAGTGTGAATATAATGACACATCCACTAATTGACCAAGTAACAGTTGTCCTTCTCTCTGGGCATCTCTTCTTTTTCCCCTCCACATGCATGTATTTCCTTCTCTGTTTTCTGATGGTATCCTAAACTCATACTTCAGCTTCTTTATTCCTCAAGCTAATTTTCAGCCTAGTTTGCTTTCTAACCCTTTTTTTATTTGCATGTATGTGTGCAAATTCACAATAGGCATTACCAGCGACTCTGTGCCTCCCCCTTCTGAACACAGGATTTAATTTGTATCATGACTTTGCCCCCAGAAATTCTCACCCCGTATGTCACTGCTGTCAGCTCAAACACAGCCCATTAGCGGCAGGGAGCTTTTTACCCTGGAGTGCTCTTTTGGTGTCCTACAGTATTCTAAATAACCTCAACCTGTAGTTTGTCTGTCCATGTTTGGCTCTGTTGTATATGAAATGTTAAGGCCCATTAAGTTTTTGCAGCAATTGAAATTTTTGCTGGAAGTGGTCTGGGGTATTTTAAGCAATATAAAGATGTGTATAAATAGAGTGGCATTTTGAAGTTTTATTTCACTTAAACTCTCATCTCAGCTGAATTACAGTGAAACTGCAACAAAACAATTCATCTAATTGTTAAATAGTTCAGAGGCAGAACTTGGTTTTAGATGAGATTTGCAGAATATGACAGCTCATAAAACAGCCTTACTAGGAGTGAGGCATAGACTTCCCTGGCAATCTTCCTGTGGTTTGTACAAAATTCAGTCATTGGTTTTGAAACAATCGATTAAAACCAATTGATCTGAAATTTTCTTCCACAGTAGACTGAGGTTTTTGTTTGAAAATAATAAGAACATAAAAAACAGTCAAAGCATAGTTTTTTCTTCAATTTATCTTGCCTTAGAGGAATAATATAGCCTTTCCCACTTCCTTTGCAATTTCTGTTTCTAGGTATGTATTTTCGAACCAGTGTGGTTTTGGAACAAATAAAACAACAGTGATGAAAAGTGATGTTGTGAGGTTGGAAGGGATGCCTACTGGCGTCAACTTATTTAAGGGTGACATCTTCAGAGTCCCGTGCCTGTCTCATGTTTGTGTTGATGAAGTGCTTTTATAGTAGAAAAATACTATCAATTAACAAAGTATATCAGTCATGAGAGCTCCAGGTTGTGAATTACAAGGCTATGACATTGGCAACATGTTGGTCTTCGGTTTCTGAGATAGTTAGGTTTGCTTACTTGCTGGATGCCTTTTTTACTGACAAACTCAAACCTTCATGGGGGAGAGCTTTACTGAATTGTGGTCTGAAATATGTAGACATTTCAATACTGTAGTTTACCCATCGGTTGTTTTCCGTTTTGCTTGAAGTGCTCCGTTCATGGGCATTAACTGGACACTTGCATCAACATACTTCTGAACACTCTGATCAAGTGGATGTTGAAAAATCAAGATATGTACATTTGGCCCAAACCTTGTCCTTGTTTGACACTTGCTGTATACCATAGACTTTTCTTGAGGATGGGATACAGGAGAGAAAAGTACTGGTGCTGTGTGCAACTTGGACAATTGAAGAGAAAAATGTAAACTGAATATATAAATGTTTTAAGGGTATAGAAACATATCCTTGTTTTTTTCAGTAAGGAAAGCATTTGAGGTAATTTACTCTTATCTCAAGTAATGGGTAGTAAGTGAAAAGGAAATGAAAGGATATTCATTTCACAACTTATCTTTTATTTGCTAACAATATCCAAGGGTTTCTCTGAACAGTTGAACTGTTAAGTGTTTCAGAAGCCTTGCTCACTCTCTATTTCCTAGGTAGATATAATTTGAGTATTTATGAGAAGGATATTATTCTGCATGGTAGATTTTTTTACCCTCCTTTTTACTGTTTATTTACAAGTCAATAGTGTTACCATAAAGCCAGCAATTCTTGGCCTTGGAAAATATAAACTGTATTTTAAATTTTTGCCTTCCCGCTGATAAACAACTGGGGGATAGTTCCCAGCGAATTTATAACAAGATGCTGTTTGAATTAAGTAATTTCAGACTCTGGGCCAAATTAAGTTCCAGTGAAGTGGAAAGAATTTTGGCAGAAGTGTGCATGGTCCATGATCATTCTGGCATGTGCAGTTACTCTGAATGTTGTATAGACATGCTTCAGGCAGAAATTTAGGAGCAGTTTGTGACTCCAGATCAGCATTCACATTCAAAACAGCCACTGCTTTGACATGAATTCAAGCCACAAAGGTAGAGACGCTAGGGCCCAGGATCCCTTATGCCTCCTCCATTTGGGATTGTTTGGGTTCTGTTAATAATTGCAGTGCAGAGGCAAATTTTGGTGCTTTGTGACAGTGTCAGTTTGGAGTACAAGACTAACAGGTACAGTAGAGTTTTGGCTGGCCTGCGGAGTTTGTCCTGCATTTCAAAGCAGATTAGTCTCTACGTGACAAAGAAAAAAGGAAGCTCTGCCATCTAGCTTTAGTTTGAAAGCAGCATGTGCCTACAAATACCTGATTCTGTCTGTCCTGGGGAGGGTGCATGGGGTGCTTACTGTGATTAAATCCAGCACAGACAGTGGAGAATGCTGAAACAGGGCTTATGGCAGCTATAACTAGGCCGCAGGAGAGCCTGTGGGAATAGGGGTATGTTACTAACATGCTAGCTTTTGCTATGAGGGCAGATCACTCCCAAAGGCAGATTATGACAGTGCATCTTTAAGGCATCTAAATGACTTTGAAATGTTTAATCCCAGTCTGCTTGCTGCAGTTTAGTGATGTGTCAGGGTCAGCAGCACTCAAAGGCCACTAATAGGAGCTTTTAAGCATAGTGGTGAATGGTTATTGAAATGTTCGTGGGAGTTCTGTATCAAGGATGTGCAACCTAGTCCCAACTCTATTTAAATCACAAGATAGGAAACTAAGTGATGTGGAGAAGAGTAGGGTTTGCAGGAACAGGGATGGCCTTCCTTATCAGCAGATCAGATGAATCATCTTTGCTATGGGATTTACTGTGCTAATGTGATTAATACCATTTAGTCTGAGAAATTGGTGCAGATGTGCCTGTTTAAAGAAGAAAAAAAAAAAAGGTTTCC
>NW_010230186.1:0-21908 GCF_000690775.1 Eurypyga helias | reverse complement strand
CCTACAACAGTGTGTTTCTGAGCATTTTCTTGATTTTTATTCTTTTTCTCATCCTGGATTCAGTTTGATGAATCTGGTATTGGTCCAAGAATACAGAATTTGTGCATAGCAAGGAAGGGTTGGTATCTGGTTCATACAGCTGTGGTGTTTAGTATGTCCATGGGATTTAAATACAGCAAATCATGCTGCGTGCCTTTACGTTTTACATTGCATTGCCCCATATCACTGTATGCGTTACATCCTTTTGATTTCTTAGCCTTCCTTAGCAAAGGGAACAGGGTGGCAGTGTGCCTGACCCATAGTCCATGACACGTGATGTGTTTTTAATTTAGTTTTCAGAAGGCTAAGCAGAAATCATGGTCTTGATAGTCCACAGTGCTGTTTGTATAGAGCACTGCTTTTGATTTTTAAGTCCGGAGAAGCAGAAGCTGTGAGGAAGTCCTGTGACCTGTCAACAAAAAAATGACCTGAAAATTTATTTGGTGGCAATAGAGAGGCTGTGTTCTGAAAATAACTGAATGGAAGTATGCTCCTTGCACTTGGGCAGTAATGACCTTTAGAGGAATGCTGAGTCACTTTATAGAGATTTTCTTTATAGGCTCTGAAAATGACATGGCACTTCATCCCCTCATTGATACACCAGACTTTAATTCACCAAAGACAATTTATTACTTTGTTCACTCCCGGTGTAAACATGTAGAGGAGATATTGCACCAGTCCCCCGCTGAAGAACAAACAGCCCCAGCATCCTTGACATCACACTTCCCTTCCAAATGTAAGAGGCTTCAACTGTGCTTTCTCTACCATAAAGTGCTGTGGCATTAAAAGAAGCTCTAACGCTTGTAGCTCGTCTTTCAGACAGCTGATGACAGCAAAAAAGGCCAAGTTTATTTAATGTGTCTCTTGACAAATAATACATCCGTTTGAGCTCTCACCCAGAAATCTAACAAAGCTCCTTTCCTTGGTGCCTTTGGAAACAGAAATTCTTCATCAGTGAGCATGAAGGATAAAATGTATTACTGCAATACTTCCCTTTTAATTTGAAAAACACCAGAACAACAATAGGAAGGGGCAGTGAGACAATGTTCTCTTGCTCCTTGCAGTCAATGGCAGCAAGTTCACTCAGCTGTATGTTCTGCTCCCATAAAAACAAATACGCCATTGATAGTGGATTCCCAAGTGCCAGTGTAGGCCGAGCATCTCCTTTCCGATCAGCTCCCTGTCCCAGTAGTGCTTCCTTGGTCTTGCCTAAAGTTCTGGCACCTGAAGCAATTAAGTGAGGTCGTCCTGGCTTTCACTCGGGGCCCTGCCTGCTTGGAAATGGTGACTCTGCTCCGCTGGGCACCTGCTAGCCCCTCGGACATGTGCAGTCCTGCTGCTACAGCCCCTTCCCTGTAGGATTAGGAGACCAGGTGGATGAAGCGCTAATAGCAGCATTTCCACCTTTTCTCCAGTGAAGCACACAAAAGTCCTCCTTTTCCCTCTGAAATGCCTTCTAGCATGATGTGCACACACAGCTGTGTCCTGGGGGGGGGACGACTGAGATACAAGGAACTGCAAATAACGGTGGTGGTGCCTGTTATTGCATGTCAGGTGAGTATCCATTCACTGTAGCAATCATGTCAGGACAATCTGCGAGGAGCGGAGCGAAGGCATGGCTTGTGTGTCGCCTTTTCTCTGCACTCACTGGAGGGAACCTAATGGCTTACGGAGAATGCTGGGAGAAAGTAATGAATTTAAAAGCACTGTCCTTGCTGTTAAGCCAGTAAGTTTAGATCTAGGGCATGTTGTAGTAGCTGAGGAGCAGAGCTAATGGCTGTATAAATAGGTTGATACTTAGATTAGTGATTGTGCTCTTAGGCCAAACAGCTGAAGGAACAAAGATTTAAACCTGGTTCCCTCTGCATGGCGATATCTAATGAAAAACCAACTCTACCACATGCTGAAATCTGGTAACCTTAAACAAAAGCTGAGTATATACCTTTTGAGAGATCAGGCAGAAAGAAAAGGAGGTCTTCACAGGAGAAAAATAAGTAAAAAAGCGAAAATAAGACACAAGAGAATAAAACCAGAAAGCATGAAACAAAAGCCAAACCAAATCCACTAATAAGAGAATTGTCAGACAGGAAGAGAAAAAGAGAACAAACAGAGAGCAAGACAGAGGTAATGAGACAGGGGGGAAATCGGATTCAAAATGAAATCTGGTAATAAAAGAACTGTCAGACGTAAAACAAGCCAATGTGTGACAGAGGAAAAAAGAGCCAAGGAGACCGAGCAGGGCAATCTTTGAAGAATTAAACTAACCAGATGTGGCCTCCAAAGCTAATTTGAAGAAAAGTTGATACTACTGCTGATTTCTAATGAAAAGCAAACACTAAGAAGCACATTTCTTTTATGCTCTAAGGAAAAGGGTACTTCTTTTAAGAACCTATGCAAGAGAAATCAGTGGTGTTTGCATTACTTTTATAAGAAACCAGTTTTGTAGCTAAGGCCATGCTGAAAGCAGTTAAACTAATAAACTGTAATGGATCTTGTTTGCTGAATGGTTTGTGTGCTGAATCTGGTGTGCTCAGACATCCACCCATATCTGGATTACATAACCTATCTGCATTCGTTCCCCTCATTTCAAATTACATATCATGTATACAACTGGACTGGGATGGAATTTAAAATGTTCATAAAGGCTTTGATTATGGAGAGCATTTTTTACCTTGCCAGACATTATAAATGCTTTTAAATGTAGTGGAAACTATTGACAGAGTCTGAGTTCTTCTCTGAATACAAAGGTGGAAAAAGTCAGTGCAGGAGGTGGGCCATTTTACTCAGGCAGAATAAAGTCATTGACCTCAAGGGATCTGGGATTTGAAAGAAAGGCTACTGTCTTAATGGGCTAGCTGAAGAAACCCGAAAGTCCACTGAAAATGCGTGTAATGTTTGGATTCTCAAAACACCTGATGCCTATATTATACAATAAAGAATTAAATGCACATATTGGCAGTGGGGTTTCTGGATACGTACTGCCTGCTTCACAACCACCCCTTAGTTCGGAACAGGAATGTTGTCGGTGATTGGCGGTGGGAACAACAGCTTAATGACCTAAGGAAGCTCATCACGTCTTTTCTTACTGAGTTTTGGATCTGATTCTAAAATGAGTTCTGCTGAGATGTTATCAGCATTTTCATTCTTGAATCTTAGAATGCTTTCTCTCCTTCTGCTTAAGAGATCTGAGGATATTTACAGAAGTTGCTTTCTTTTACTTGTTCTCAATACAAAGCTTTTTCTTCCTATTTTGGGCAAACAGTGAATTCTGGTCTGTGCTGACTTATCAGTGGTACTTACTAGTAGTTTAGCCAAACAGTCCCTTGCTTGATGTATAGCATTCCACTTGACAGCTGCTTATTTTATCTTGTTTCTTTTTCTTATCTAGATGGCTAAACGTCTCAAGTAAAACTAATATTGACAACGAATATAGATATTTCCTCATGTACAAGAATATAGATATTTGCACAAAGTGTTGATATTCTCAGATATGAATTTTGGAGGGAAATATCAGAAATAACTGACTCACTAACTTAGGCAAAATGAGCAGGCAGTGATGGGCTGAATGCGAGGTCAGGACTGCTGCAGGAAGGAGTCAATCCATGCCTTCCTGTGTACTTCAGTGACCTGTAGAGGGAGCTCTTTAGAGTTTAAGTGATGTTAAAAGTAACTTTATTCCTTCTATCTACTCATAATTTTCAGGATAACACAGAAGGATGTTCCAGCTCTGTGGATATAACTGGGGTTGTGGTTTTTTTTACTTTTCCCTATTTTTTTTCTTTAGAAGAAACTAATGTGTTTTCTGTGTATGTGGAAACTGAACACTTAACAGTAGGATATACTTGAAACTGTATTTCTAGCCAAATGTATGTAGCTATGTGAAAGTTAGTGGGAAGATGACATTTGGAGAACTCTTCTGAGAACACTCAGGGTGACAGTAGGGAATGAATAATAGAAGTGGTGCTTGCAGACAGTTTTCTCTTGTGAGACTTGTCATGTCCTAAGTTATCATGTTTGATGCACTCAAAGTAGTAAGTTACCTCAAGGTACCTTGCAATTAGCCACAACTGCAGGTTAATCTGCCTGGAGTTTATAACGGGGTGCGGGGGGATGTGTTCAAGATGTTTGTCTGGTCAGCTAGAGAGAAAAATTCAGAAATGTAAGTTGAAAATATGATTCTGGTAGGTAAGTGTTTGGGTTGGGAGATTTTTCTTGGTCCTACATGCAGTTTTCAAAGTGGCACTTGTCTGCAGTATTGTTTAACAGAGCTTTTGAAAATGAGCTTGGATATAAGAAATTTGGTCTCATGTTAAAGTTCTGGATCTCAGATAACTCCTCAGATGAAATGCACATCATATTTGGAGATGAGGTTAATTTATATAACTGTATTGTAATTAAGCTACCTGGGGTTTCATGCACTTGTAAGGCAACTGCATGCAAAATGATGCCTTCAGGATTAAACTTTTGATGGTGGCAATAAATAATGTAGAAAATTCAAATGTTGAATGCAGAAGAGACTTCAATCAGGCAGAGCCTTGCTGAGTTTTCTTTTCACACTGCTCTGTTCATATTCTTTCCACTGTTGTTCCTACAACTAGTGGGCCTCCTCTTGAGAATTTTATCGTGAGCCATATGTACACTTTGGTGCAGTTTAAAAACGAATACTTAACTGGAAGGCAAAATGAAAACGCAGGAGGATGGAACCCTACCAGGGTCAAGTCCCAGGGTGAACCTCAGTGCATTTCATGGAACAAATTTCTACCCTGAGTTATCATGTAAATGGTAATACAGTAGTGAAACTTTGATGGAGTTTGAAATCAATAGGACATGAGTAGAACTACACATTAGTTGCATTTATTTTTATTTGGTTTAAAGAAGAAACTATTTTATTAGATTTTTATCTAGCAAATGACATAGCTGCTTTAATAGGTAGTCCGGCTAAAAAGTCCTGTAAAAAATGTTAAAAGGAAGATGCAAAGATAAGAATTCAAAAGCTGAAACATCAAGCAGTGACAGAGTTGGTGAGGTGTGAAACCTCTAACTTTGTATCCTTTTGGGTTTCCTTTATCACAGAGCCATTATGACCTGTTGGCCATTACTGTTAGCAACAACAACTGGACTCAAAGTCTGGAGCTTCTATGTGGAAATATAAACTAGAATTATTTTGTGCCCCTAATGAGTAACCTGGGAAAAATTTGGCTTGCATGATGGGTGATGTTTCTGTACTCACAAACACAGACTTTGGTAGCACAGTTTCTGACTTTTTAATGAGTTACATTTCTTAAGAACCCCTTCACTCTGTATCTGCAGACATAAAACTCTTGGCTAGGATTTAGAAAGTACTATACAAACCAGATCATTGCATAGGTAGCATCAAGAGACAGGCACTCATAGGAAGGTAGAAGCCAGACGTCCCTTCCCTAGTCCAAGTCTAGTCAGTGCCCTTCTCAGGGGATATAAGGTCTTTTTTTCTTTCAGTATGTGGACAAGCGTCTGGTGAAGCCCTGTGCTTCCGTGTAGGACTTAAACAGCCATGCTACAAGTGTACCCAAACCATTTTGGGATGGGGAATGCTTAAACAGGTGGTTAGTTAACTACCTCCTCAGCACAGATGCATGCATGGTTTCTAACTCTCATGAGAAATATTTGGTCTTGGAAACAAAAACACTCAACTGTAAGAAGACATAACTTTATTAACCAGATTGAAGTTGCTGAATGGTGTCTCTTGTCTTCCCAGACTGATGTGGAAGCAGCCAAACAGATGCTTAAGAGTTTCCTCGGGGAAAAGGGTGTTTCAAGAAAGGTAGAGATAGAAGTTCATACCAGCTAACCCATGAAGGATGATAGAATCACAGAATGGTTTGAGTTGGAAGGGACCTTAAAGATCATGTAGTTCCAACTCCCCTGCCATGGGCAGGGACATCTTCTGCTAGACCAGGTTGCTCCAAGCCTCATCCAGCCTGGCCTTGAACACTTCCAGGGTTGGGACATCCACAGTTTCTCTGGGCAACCTGTCCCAGTGCCTCACCACCCTCTCAGGGAAGAATTTTTTTCCCGATATCTAAATTTACCCACTTCCAATTTAAACTTATATATAGGTTAAATAAAATTATAGGTTACATAAAAATACCTACCTGTAGGCTGTAGCTGACTGCAGCTGCTGTGGAAAGTTCAGTTTTGGAAGTGCTATGGCTAGGAAAGGACTGATGGCTTTCATTTGGTGAGAGAAGATTTCTGCTCTGTTTGCAGAGTGGTAATGGTAGAAAAGCTGAGGGACAAATTGTAGGTACTTCACAGAAAACCACTATTTGACTATAAAAAGAAAATAAAAAAAGAGAGTATTCTTTTTCAGTGGTAGAAGCTGAGGAGACTGGGTACTGTTTGAGTTTAGAAACCTATATTTTGCACAAGAATGCTAAAGTAACAAGAGTAGATTCACACAAGGAATAAACAGACAATTCAGAAACAGCGTTATGAAAAAGGTGTCTGAAATACAACTGCAGGGAAGCAGAAGGAAATTAAAACCAGGCTTCTGTGAAAGGCTGGATATTCCCCCTCCTGAGAACAGGATCTTCAAGGATTTAAAAATTATATATTGATAACTCCTTATCCAAAGAACACAATTTTAATTTGGTTCATAAAAGTGAAAGTGAGATTTGCATAGGAAATAGCCAAGAAAGCTAGTCATCTTAGTTTGAATAGGATGATTCTGTGCAGGAGTTAGTTGTAGCAGAAACTATTTTGAACTTGCCAAAGTAGAAGCAAATTCCCAGGCTATATTACAGGGACAAATACATAGCTGGCATTTTTATCAGCAGCAATCAAAAGCAGCAAGGGCTAAAAAGATGCCTTAGTGGTTTAGTTAAAACTCTGTATTTGAGCCAAAATATGGTCTCAAGACTTGCAACAAGGATGCTATTCCATTCAGTGCAGGTGGGCTGAGTGAATGAGAGTACTCAAAGAGCAGTGCAGCCCTTTAAACAGATAATCGTGTTGCTGATTGGACCATTTTGAGAGCCTTGAAGTTGTTGCAAAACAGTGGAAATTGTGGCACAGGGTTCAGGCAATATAGTCTACTCCTGTGAAATTGCTATATACAGAGCATGGGCCGATCAATGAAGCTGCGGCATTTCTTCCCGAGGGAAAGAACTCTCCAGAGGCAGGCCATTGAGAACGGAACTAAATGCCAGTAAATGAAAGGTGTGAGAGTTGGAATTAAAGCAGGCTCTTCAGACAGAGTGCCGACTCAGCGGCAGAGGAAGGAGGCCTGCAGACAAGCAGCCAGTTTTGTGCATATTCCAAGACTGCTGCCAGTGAAAATGCGTTTAGGGTCCTGTATGAAGAGAGAGCATGTGGGAAACCTGAAGAAGCAGCGGAGGAATACACCTGCCAGGCAAACTCCAACACCCCCAAGTTTTGTGTTGTCCAGGGAAACTGTAAGATTCATGGGAGCAAGGATACTACAGCAGTTGAGTTATAAGGACTGAATTACGTTTCTTCTTTACCTCCCAAGTGACGAATTCAGACTAGCTATGCATGTTGGTATAGTGTCCCTCACCGCAGGAAGTACCCAAGTCCAGTGAGATGTTGGAATCTGTGTGTGCCGTTTCTTGAGTCTGATTTCGCCTGTTGATGGTTTAGATGTGAAGAGTCACTGGAAACAGAAGGTTGGCTTGATAGAGCTTTGCCTTATGTTGGATATTATTGATGAAATGGGAAGGGCTGCTTATTAGAGTACTAGGAATAAAATCTTAAACCAGAAGACTTATTTTTTCAGTTTGCAGAAGGCCGTCATGTCCAGAGTGGTTCATATTTTGAAGGTCCATAACTGTCAGTGTTTCTAGACAGACATTACAGGACACTCCTGTACACTGTGCGCCTGCAAATTGACATTCTTGTCTGTTCTTGTCCATTCTGTGGTCAGCGTATTTGGTAAAAACTCTTTAAAACAATATGGGATAACTGCAGCTGAGTTGCTTGGATCATAGAAATACTATGCTTGATTTTTTTTCACTTACTCTAATCCATTGGTATAGGGAAATATGGTTGGCTTATTTGTAGATTTAGATGCCTTACCCCATGAATCCACTCTAAATGTAATTGAGTCCAGTTATTCTAGTTAGGCTCCGAGTAGCAGGACACAACCAACTGCGTTGCCCAGCTAGTTCAGTGTCCTGTAAAGGTATTGCAAAGCAATTACTAGGTGAGACCCTTGGTTCTACAGTCTTGCAGGCATCTCAGTTAAGTCACATGTAGCTCAGTATTTTTTTATGCCTGTTTTTACCCCTTTTGTTTTCCCATATTTGCACTTCTTTACCAGTGTCAAAATCTGACAGTAGCCTACATGTGCACTCAGAATCACCAGGGCAGAAATATTCAACATGCTGAGCATAGAACACATTCTAGCATCACAGCAGAGACATGAATGCTGGGATAAGCCAAAAACTGAGAAGCACAAGTACAAAATTCTTTCTCCTTTAGTGGATTTTCTTGGAAATTATTGACTGCTATGTAGGCTGAAAGCCTGATTCAGTGTTCTTTGGTGAGAAAATTACAGTGAGTTATCTCACCATCTGTGATACTCATGTGGACTCTTCAGAGGAATGGCCCGGTTGTTATCAATCAAATTGCTTTCTCAAACAGACCTCTGCACTATCAGAAGGGTGTGTTCACAGGACAAAATAGAGAAAAATTATATAATGTGTGACTCTCCTTCCTAAGATGCTTGGGTCCTTGATTTACAGCTGTCCAGAAAGGCAGGTTTGTTGAATTCATGTGTGTAAAACACTTGAGATGCACATTCTGTACGATACCTTCACAAAATGCTTTCACTCACCGATGCCCTCCAGCAGTTGTACAAATCAGAAATGTAAGTCTGTAGGTTGTAATCCTTTAAGGCAGCTTTCTCGATCTTCTGGGCTGAGGTATAATCAGACAGCATTTCTGGAACATGCCAAACCAATCGGGAGCAGACATTTTCCTACACATTAAATGGGCTTTTTCAAGATGCTATTGTCAAAATCTTAAACCAAAATGTTAATTGAACAATATCAGGATCCTGCATGCCTCTATCTCTTTTTCTTTCTTTAAATTGAGTTTAACAATGGAAATGTTTCTCAAGCCAGCTAGCCAAAGCCTGGGAATGCAGAACAGTTGTCTCTAGTGAATCTTCTGTTTTTCTTTCATTAATTAAATATTCAACATTGTAGCATCCTCATTTCTCAGTTGTTTGAACTGGATCAGCTTCCATTCTCAGAACATTTCAATGCACCAATTCATTGTAATCACATTGCTGCCTTGAAGGATGTATTTAAGCACATCTCTGGGAATAGAAGCAGTGTAGTTCCATCCACATGCATTGCATATCCCCAGATTTCAGGACTATTTTTGTTCTTTCACCTCCACCCCATTCCTGACTTTCTGTGTAAGCCTCCCATCCACCCAAACCTCATGCAGTGTGTTTTGCCCTTCATCTGCAGTGAGGTGCCAGGATGGGCATGGTGGTCTACCAATGGGTTTTTGTCTGTTAGACAGTTTGTAACTTTTACCATTGATATAAAGGGTAACACAGTCCAATAAAGACTAGTGACTTACCGAATGTCTACTATATGCATCTTTCAGCCTCTCATTTGGTTCATGGAATTTAAAAAACTTAGTTGATGCCTAAACTTGAACTGAATTCTTTTCACTGATGAAAGTCAGGAATAGTTCAATTGACATGAATTGTAATACATTGTATTAACTGGTGTGTATGAAGAAAAAATCAGGCTCTGCCAGTGCAGTGTGGTTGTGGAACTAATCGTCTTACATGATTTAACAAATATTTGCATTTTCCAGCTTTGTTGCATTAAAACATCTTCTGAAGTAAATCTGAGGTACGCATGTGTAATGGGAGGTAGGGTGGTTCTAGCTTCAGCTAGTTGTGTCTGATGACCTACTGAGAGGGTTGTAGAATTTCTTTGCAAGATCAGGTTTCTCTCCATGAGTGGTGATCTAATGTGCCCTTTTGTCCTTCTTGTACACTCCTGCTCACCTGCTCTCTCTTGCTGTACTCCCTGCATGCAAGATGGCAAATGATGTTTCAAGTCTGGAGCTGTGTGCATACGCTGGTCGGCCAGCAAAATGTCAAGCAAAATGGTGAATAGCTGAGTTGTGCCTGTCTGACTGCAAGTGTTGGTGCTGATCTGATCAGCTGCTGGTTTTTCTTTTGGGAATTTAGTTACTGCTGAGATAAGAAATGAACTTGGCACTTTTTTCTGATTTTGTCAAGATTTGCAAATGCATACCAAAGTTACTAGGGGCAGAAAGGAGGGATAGCAGATAAGTCATGTTCAAGTTATTAACAAAAAAAAACCCAACCCAAACAAAAAAATCCACACAAAGGAACAATGCTGCCATGTTTTCGGCAGTCAGTTCTTACATTTAAGATGTTTAGTTCCTGTAGATCTCACTCTGATGTAACAGTGAACTAGTTAATGCTTATATACTTCCAACAAATGGAATTAAAAATGTGTAACATGCACTCTTTTTTGGCAACAATTCAAGAAAAATCCTTTTTGGCTGTGAAGGATTAAATTCCATCTTAGTTGCTTGAAAGTGTTTTTTCTGGCCATGCTGCTCAATATAGTTACAACTGTGAATTCCTGCATGGCCCTGGATTTGTTATAGAATTTATGAAAGCCAGCATGGATCCAGAATTAGAGTATTCTAGCCTACTTTACTAAATACATCTCTAAGGGTCTTTGCTGTTACAGTGAACTTAAGGACTACAAAAAATTATGCAACGCTCAGTAAGTCAGATCTTGTCTTACCATTCCTAAGAAATGAAGACTGCCAAGAAATGCTCATAAATGCTTGGGAAGAACAGGTATAGCATTGATGTTCTTTCTTGTCCTCAAGCTTGTAGATAAATTAGAAGAATCCATACTTTAAAGCTTCTTCAGTCTGTCTTTACTTATCATTTATTTATTTATTATTGTGATGTGCAAGAACCAGTAAGGAAATAACTAGAACAGTCACTGTTTATCAGAAATAATGCTTAAACAGCCATGGTGCTTACGTGCCTGTTCATTTGTCCCTTCAGTCCTGTTCTCCAAATAATTTCTGCATTTCCTGATCATCTCAGAGATACTTACATTCCTAAAAATTTTTGAATGTTAGTGACCATTTAGAAGAAGAGGATCGAAAGTAAGGTCTGAGGTGAAGGAAAGGCAGTCAAAGCTGAGCTGTAAAACACACTCTGCTTGGCAGCAGCTGCCAGATAATCAACCCATATATAATTTGTTAATAACTACACTGTATGCTGTGTCTGGCCTGGGGAGAGTGTCTTAGAGGACGTAGTTTCATTATTTCCATTATTCATGGAACATCTTGTAATGCTAAATGATATACAAGCCGTGGGAAGATGGAAAACTCATCTCTGTTTGATCATAAACTGCAGAAACCTCTGGGGACTAATGAGTATAATATTGCTGCATGCTATCGCCCAGGCCCAATGACAAACAGAAAGTCCACAGCTAGATGCAGATGAGAAATCATCCATCTGTACTCTGACTATCTTTGTTCTGACATGACAATTAAGTAATTGCAAAGGGTGAGCAGTGTATGTGTGCATGCACGTGCCCATGCATATGTGGGTATCTTAGCTCTGGTACTTGTTTCTCTAATTTACAATCCACATGAAAATTGAAAGGACGTCTTACTTCTATTAGTAATGTTATCATTGCCATTATATTCTGAACAAGTGCGCTGTTTGTAGTGATACAAAATCTTTCCCATGAGATTATCCTGTTTAAATATCCTCCTTTTGTTTGAAATAAAAGACACTTTAGGTTTCATTTTTCTTTTACTTCTGCCTCCTTCAGATATTAAAGAATAAGGTATCGCATTAATTCTTCTTGTAGGAATTCATTCTACTCTCACAGGACCATGAGTGCGTCTTTAACTGTGTTGTGTGTTAGGGGGGTACCCTCCTTTGTTCTCTTTGTCAGACTGTTCTACTACCAGAAAATGAAACATTATGCCTACAATATTTTTATCTCACTGTCTAAAAGACCAGCCAGGAAACCAGAGCACCAGGAAGAAACAAGATCAGAATGAGGGTCCTTTGTTTTCCAGCAGCAATGTGTTGCTATCCAACACCTTTTAGGTCTGGTCTCCAGCTCTCCTACCATTGCTGCTTCTGTTGAAAGATGACTTGGGGAACAAATCCGTACGGTCAGTTCTGGATGATCAAAGCAGGAGGAAATCAAAGTAGAACTGTGGACCTGAGTTTAAAGACAAGAATGGAAAGGGGGAGATGTGGATAATGAGTTTCTTGACCTCATCTGCAAGCCCCGTGTTTCAAATCTCTTTATACTGAACAAAGTGAGCTATCAGCAATATGTGGCTTTTACTGGAACAGTCTTCAGTAAGCTAGGATCTCTCTCTTGGAAGTTAGGAGAAATGTTCTTTTGACAAATTAGGGAATTCTGTAGTTGCCATTTACTGCACCTGCAAATTTCTGGATGCTCACAGGCTCCAAGAGTCATTGTGTGTGTTGCCAGTGGAGTCTGGACAGAGATTGATCTTCCCCCCATGCAGGTATATCTTCTCAAAAAACAACTGCACAACAAATAAAAGGCGTTTTCAGATGCTTCTCTCCCTTTATGTGGCTTGCTCTCCATTCATCTCTTGGTGCCTCTTGCTTAATAGCCTCGCTAATAAAAAAAGAAAATCAATTTCACTTCACTAGATTTCCCAGAGAGATAGGAGAGGTACAGGTGGTGCTTCTGGTGGAGTTTATTCTAGAAGCTTTGTTATAAAAGGACTCCAGGTCTTACAGAATGCCACAACAGATACTTCTGACGGGGGATCAAGGGCCATACTGTGAAGACCTTCTTCCACTGACCCTCAGGTGCACACGTTTCATGTGAATTCAGCGTGTTTAGCATCTGCTAAGTAGTCTGTCAGAAACAAGCAGTATTTCCCCAAGAAAAAGTGTTCTTGCTTGGTGCTCTAAGCTGTCATAAAATTATAGCTAAAGCAATTGCTTATTATGTTCTGTTACTTAATACATTGCATTAGACAGGAGTTAAAACTAGCTGGGGATTCAGGGAATGGGAAGAAGGTTCTTTGTCTTCCATCCACTCTTCCCTTGTTTAGTCACAATATTGTAAATGTACGTCCATTCAGTTTGATCTGTACTGAGCTCTTGGAATGCCTCCTTCCAGGTTTTCCGTTCAGTGATCTGTTTTTGTTAAAAGCCTAGATGTTACAAAACACAGTACAGGGATCAACACGTGGGGGAATGCCACAGTAGAGTGCAATAGCACTTTGCATCCGTCCACGCTTACAGGGTGTTCCTGGGATCTGTGCGTGCATAAAAACAATACTGTCCTCTCTTCAGCTCTTGCAACAGGACATTTTGGTAACCTTGGTATATTATAGTGGTTTTACAGACAAAAGCTCCGTCCATCAAAACTGAAAACATGTTACAATTTATTAGACAGATAAGGTAATGTGACACAGCTCATCAGAAACACAGTAACTAATTTCCGTTGAAAATTTACATGCGAATACAAGATTCTAGTCTTGATTACTTGCCACGCATTGTTCAGTGGGTGCTATTGCTGCCATATAGACCTTATAATTACATTTTAAAATCTAGGTATAATTTATCTGTGTGGGACAGATGTAATCCAAAATCTGTAGAAATTGATTTCGCATCATGGGAAGGTGAGGAAAAAATTGCAAACCTGTGCTTAAGTGTTTTATTTGTCTTCCTTGCTGTATGTATTTACTGCCAGCTACAGCGTAGTGTTAAATACTTGCCCAAGGCCATACAGTTTGCCAGCAGAATAGGTTACAAATGAAATGCCTTGTAAGATGTGTTCTTCTTATGGGCCTCTATTATTTGAGCAGCACAGTCCTTCTCATCTTGAAGTTCTAAATTTCAGAGATTTTTACACTTCTATCCATTTTTAATTCATGGTCATGTTAAGCAATAATACAGACTGTATGTAGCAACAACAATTCACTTAGGTTTTTTTCCTTTTCCTCCTTCTTGCAGCACTCTAGGATGTTGGAGTTTTCGTAAGATGATGTATTTTTAGCTAGAATTTAAGTCTAGTGACTGGAAGTTCAAGGTTCACCTCTGCTCAGAATAATATTCCTGGGCTATTGCCTATTAATTATTCTCTCACAATAGCTTTGCAAGCAAGTATCATGGGTCAGGATGATTTACACTTCCTTGAAATTAATCTAATTAAGAGATAATTTTACTATTGTACTTTCTAAAAAGATGATAAAGTTCAACAATAATGGACTCTACTATGGATTTTTTCTATCTTTTAATATCATTATAGATCAGATTTGGCGATCAAATTAAATCATAGATGGGTATTAAAAACCTTTGATGACATGGTAATTTAAAAAAAAAAACCTCATTCCAGTGCTCTTGTAATTGTGCTTCATAGGAGGAGAGAATAAAATGAATCAAACCTAATTTATTCATTACTAGACAATAGCATAATTTTTAAAAATCAAATTTTGCTTTCTCACTGATGCAACTGCTTTACCTGGTTTGAATCTTAGGTAGTTTGAGTGACTGAGAAATTTTGAACTGCTTTTCATTTTGATCAGATTGTTTTTGATTTTGTGCCTTAGTGGACTATTATTGTATCATCTTTTTCCCTCTGATGCGATTTTTAATGGGCTTTTAGTCTAGCTTATTGACTTTGTTGATTCTTAAGAGCAGCTTTGTTTGCACTTGGCCTGGGTTTACAATGTGGTTAAAACAAGAGCAAGCCATTTACCCCTGTATAATAGAATAACAACGTTTCACCTTAGTCAGCAGCGTAGCCTGCCGTGGCATGCTTTTGCTGCAGCGGGTGAGGGGTGGCTTTTAAGGTCTTTATTTCTTTTGTGGTGCAGAGCAGATTCTCTAACTGAGCTTGGGTGCCAGGACTGGTGGTTTAATTGCTGTATTGTTTTTCTTGTTGCATAGCTGATCTGTCAAAATCCCCATGAGCAGGGAAGACAGAGAAAACTCTGAGGTTCTTGAACAATACAGAGTTTTCCTATAGATTTCATCAGTCTTTGGATCACCAAGGGGAAATGCTTTGGGTGTAAGAGTGGAAGCTGCAGTACTCTGTTTCTGCAAGGATCCAATAACAAGAAGAGACAGAAGTGAAAGATGAACAGCAAATGTCTCTCTGTATGTATTGTTATTTAAACTGATTTTATCATCTCCAGTTTTATGATATTACAAAATCTTTTTCCTTTCACTTTAAAGGGACGTGTCAGTGGTTGTCTCTTTGAGGTGACAGCATGAGGCTTTTAGGAGAGGACAGCTCTGGCGCTCAATAAAAAAAAAGGCAGAAGGATGAAATAAATTGTGCGTAACTCTAGTAGTTTACTTCATACTCTAATGCTTTGTACGCTTTTACCCTTCAGCGGACAACATATGACATTCCTTGGTCAGAATTTGAGGGGCTGAATCATTTAGCGTGAAAATTCCTTTGAACTCTGTCTGAAAGCATAGTGAATACTCGTATGTAAAGTGACGTGACTGTGGTAGGTTTTCTGTCATGGTACAGCCTGTGCACAATGTGTTTCCGTGAGGTACTTCCTAAGTAATGCGAGTTAAGGCTGGCCATTGCAAACTGGTTTTGAAGTCATGTCTGAAGACTTAAAAACAGATTAAGATGCTGTTTTCAAAACCCATTTCTGTAACTTCTCTGTCAGAAATGGGAGGGTGCTTTCCAAAAATCTGACCCTAAATCCAACAGCTCCTATTATTCTAGCTGCTGCAGCCTCTTCTCTCCTGCCTGGCATTACTGAGACCTGAGCTGTTCTGAAAGAATTTTTGTTTGGCTCCTACAATTAATATCAAAGCTATAGTTACAGAAGACTCCAGGGATATTCTGCAATGTTAAAAAAAAAAAAATCAATTAGACAAACCCTAGAAAAACAAAGGAATCAAGGAGACACTCTGCTTGATATACTGGCAGCTCAATTGCTAGAAACATGACATAAGACTCATTATGGGTATGCTGATCACTCACAAGATGATCAGGTATCTAAATACAATTGAACCATGAAATACCTTAGTTCAGGGAAGTTTTCTAGCTGATACACACACACTAGTGAGATCCCTTGTGAAAGACTGAGTGCAATACCTGTAGTCAAGAAAGATGACCTGAAAGCAGAAGAACAGAGGTTGAGAAGCTAGGGTATCAAGAGAGTGGAGCACCTGCTCATTGCAAGATACCAGAAGAATTTGGTTCAGTTAGCTTGCTAAAACTGGTTGAGAGGAGATACATCTCAGATAAATTTCTGAGAATGGATAGGACTAATTTAGGTATGTTAAATGCAGTCTGTTGTTTAGAAAACGGCATGTTGTCTACTGGCCTTTCATTTAGAGGTCTGTATTTTCTAGGCTATTACATTACGAAAAGGTGGGGCCCTCACTAATCCCCCAAAGCACAGTCCTTCCCTATAGCGATTTATACTTCCAACTGTGTACATCTTGCTGTAGAGGGCCTAAGTGGAACAGTACTTTCTTGTTAGTACTCTTGTTAGTACAGCAACAATCAAAACATACAGATCTCAGTAGCAAAGGCTTAAAAATATTAACAGGGCTGAAATACTGCAGCCCATGACAGCTACAGCAACCACAGGACTGGTATCAGAACAGAAAAAGAAAAGCCAAACAGCTACAGAAAAAAGGGGCACATGCACTGATCTGCAGAGAAATTACTCTGTTTCCAGAAAGAGAAAGGATATTTAATATGATTAAAAAAAATTAGGATGAAAGATGGTGTTCTGAGAGGGAATTTAAGATGGAATTAGTTAGCTGGACAGAGGAGCATATATAAATGAAGAATAGTTGAGTATAAGAATCTTAGAAACAATTACAAAGGGAGAAGCTGGCAGGAAGCTTCAAGACTTATGTGGGAAGCTGGGGCATAACTGCAGAAAAATTCTGGGATTAAAGAATTAAAGATGGCAATCCCTTAAGGTCAGTAAAAGAGGAAAACTTGAAAACAGTATCATTGGGTAGCAAGAAGTTGCTGAAGCAGAGGTAGTATCCGGCACAGCAAGTTGCGGAGTGCTGCGTGACTTTTGGAGGATTAGAGTATCTAAGAATGGTCAGAGGCTATAAAATTAGATGCTGTGGCACTAAATAAGTTAATTAACTTTCAGGCAAGAGGAAATGGAGTAAGACCAGCTGAAGCTTGACTGGTGACATTTGTGGTGAATGCTGAATAAATAAGAACAAGAAATTGAAAATATCAGGGTTTAATGTCTTGGAACATGAAATCTGAAGTTGGATCTTCTAGCCAAAAAAAGTTGTTGGAGTCCCAACAGACCTAGAGTATAAACTACTAAATCTATTTTCTAGCACTGTGGGGTTAGTTACATGTGCAGAAGTGAGGAAATTGCAGAGAAATATTCTGATTGCTCACATACTCTGCTACTGCTTTAATGAAACAAAGTGTAAAAAAAAGAGATTAATGAAAAAGGAAGGGCATCGTTAATTTTGGCATCTAAAATCAAATGAAAAATGATCAGCTGATTAGTGATGTGCGTTTTGTTCTTTTAACTTATTCAGGAATGTGTGAATGTCACATTATATAACACTTACAATGAATAAACCTGGAAATGAAATAAGTTAGGATAGATCTTTGCGTTCTTCCCCTGACTAGTGGACAACTTGTCTCATTAATCTGTATAACAGTGTTAAATTAAACAAACAGCATTATTTGTTGAGATTTATGGCTAGTAGAGTTAAAGGTTCACTGGGAAAATCTTGAGCTGCTTTTTTCAGAGCACTGGGATAATTTTTATGACTTGTAGTGATTGGAACAGATCATAAACTCTCATAACTTGTAATGAGTGTAGGAACTACTACAAACCCAAATATTCTGACAGATAACATGGGCATCATGAAAGGTGGTTGGTCACATGTGCCCACAGGACAGTGGGGTATTCTGTCCTGTCCAGATTCATTCTTTTATTTAAATGCTGTTTAAGCAGCACTGGGGTAAAGCTAGAGGTAAAAACTGGTAACTGTTAACTAAAAAGGAAGACCTTTGAGAAAAATAATGGAAAATATGGAAAACAGATGAAACAGTAAATGTAAGAGTAACATTACTGCATTCATTATACATGCTTTTTGAATGTCATGGATCCTAGACACTCCGATGTTAAAAATAATGCTTCTTTTTTAGAAATAACTGAGTATCATTCTGCTTCTTCATGAACTTTAGGAAACTTCAGCTTTGTCTAGTACTTGCAGAGGGTCTTGGAGCACTTTATTTAATCTCACTGGTGTCTCTGGCAGCTTCCCTGATGGAAAGGATAACACTCTTGTGACCTCTAGGACATGGCGATGAGTTCATTAGGGTCTGAGTGGCTTTATTCTACTGCTTTATACCAGAGTGGTGTTAAAGAGAATTAAAAATAAATGGCCTCCGGGCTGTTAGTGTGTGGGAGACCTGTATATCCTACAGAAAACTTGTGGGCAGAACCTGCTTCCTGCATCAGCAGCAAAGCTGAAGAGAACTTGTTTTTCATATCCAGGGCAACGCTTGCACAGTCGGTAATTAAGGAAAATTCCTTATTGCTGTAAGCTACAAAGATGCAGTATTCGGTCCCACAGACCTCAGGAAAAGCGTTCAGGAGCTGGGTTTGGTCACACCAGACTCAAGTGGGAGTTGAGGAATCCTGAGCTTGTAAATTGAGTAGCTGATATGCAAAGGCATGGAGAAGGAATAAAAATAAAATTTTATAATTGTATTTTTCTTACTGTTACTCTTCAAATTTAATTGTGCTTCTGGCTTTCTCTTGCTCTCCTTTAAATCAATTAGAGACATCTTTAAATGAAGGGGGAACAGGATTCAACAGCTGTTTTGTTCAGTGCAAGGAGCTAGATATACTGGCATAGAACTGAGCTCCCAGAGAGTAGATGTCTCTGAGTATAATACTAGATGAAAAAACTTGGGGTTTTTTACAGTTACCACTGTAGTTTTCATTCCCAACCATGCAAAAATTAAGCTCAACTTTAATGTTTTAGGGTTTTCTACTACTTTTGTTTCTTTTCTGCCTGCAAATAAGTTATGTGCATGAAGGGAACAAGTGTTTTTAATAATTCCTGACACCTGACAGTCCTTCTGTATTTTATGTACCAAAGGATGGAAAACTGTGCTAGGTATACAATTGTGCCACATTTCCTCCATCCAAATCATAGAATCACAGAATGGTTTTGTTTGGAAGGCCCCTTGAAGACCATCCAGTTCCAACCCCCCTGCCATGGGCAGGGACACCTTCCACCAGACCAGGTTGCTCCAAGCCTCATCCAGCCTGGCCTTGAACACTTCCAGGGATGGGGCATCCACAGCTTCTCTGGGCAACCTGCGCCAGTGCCTCCCCACCACTCTCTCTGGGAATAACTTTCTCCTTATATCTCATCCAAATCTACCCTCTTTCCGTTTCAGGATCAATCAGCCATTGATTCTGTCATTACATGCCCTTGAAAAAAAGTCCCTCTCTATGTTGAGGACCAGCTCTTGCAGAGTAACTAGGAGTGGCTTCTTTTCAGTTTAAGAAAGCCACGAATAGGATACATTTGCCTTTTCACATCTAGCGTTTCTAGGTTTTAATATAGATTCATGTCCAAATATATTTTTGTCTTAGCTTTATTAGACAGAGATTGATAATCTTCTGTATGACTTTTCCATAGGGTTTTCCTTGTGCCTGTCCTAGTTCAATTATGCATTTTCATGTGAAACACATAAAGCCTTTTTAAGCAAAAATACAAGCAACAGAAAATCCAAATCAGTTCAATTACACTTGCAGATTAAAATAAAACTGTAATATATATCTATTGTATCGAAATGCTAACTCTATGAATTTTTTATCTGCTTTGAAAATGTAAATCTTGGATTTGATTAAATTAGCTCTGGAGTAATCTACACTGAATAAATCTGTCTTCCTTTCATGTGATTTGTCAGTGTTTATAGTAGGTTTGTACACACAGCTTTCACCGTTATTTTCTTGGCAATAAAAGCAGCCATGCAGAAAAGCCACCCATAAATGTCAGAAAACAGAGATATTTTGTTGCATTCCAAGGGCTTTGAAGGTCAAGTTCAATTCAGTTAGCTCACCCAGCATGAGAGGAGTGTGATATGATGATAGAATGTGTGTTTGGGTAGGATATATATGTTACTATCCCTGTACTATTCTATCAGGATAACAGATCAGTGAGAGATTAAACTTTACTGCTTGGAAGAATTTCTTTCGGAAAACTATCAATTTTTATGATTTCCTCTAGCCCCTATTGAGAAGCTCTGCAGAAATAATGAATCCAAAGAATTTATAGCTTTTAGCACAGTGGAGATTGGCTCCTGATTGTGGCTTTTGGGTGCTATTCAACTGCAGGTAGACCATTCAGCTGTATGTATTCACAAGACAGGTCTCAGATAATGGATCTTATTGTAAATGTGAAATTGTATTTTTCTTCTTCTGGTGAAAACTAGTTCCCATAAAATTATTTTCCTAATTCGTGGAAGTGAGAGGTCATCACAAAAGGCAAAGATTACCCACTGTGGGTTTGTCAGAACAACCAGGGAGTTCTGTTCTGCAGTGTCCCACCGGCCCTCGCCACAAGCTCTGTGCTCTGTGGACAGCATTTTTTAAATGGTTTTTAATTTTTTTGGGGGTCTTTTTATGTTTTTATAAAGAGAAGACATGATCAATAAAGCTTATCATTAAATTGAGGCCCCTGCCTTGATCAGTGCTTTTATTGAGTTTCAGTGCCCTGATTTAAGGAGCTCCCCAGTCGACTGAGGGATATGTCATCAACTCCTTGAGCAGTGTGTGAGCAGTCATGTTCTGAAACTATAATGCTACATGTTCTTTGCTATCTGGAGAGTCTCCCTTGTGGCAACTTTTGATAGCCTCTTGCTTGTGTTATCCAATGATGAATAATAACAAAATACTACATGTACAAGGAATATGATTGTACTCAATGGACAAGAAATTTTGTTGCTGGTTTGCAACATTTTCCTGAGATGATCTATCAGCAGAAGAGAGTAAAGCAGGGTCAGACCATGCCAGTGCATGAAAGGAAAGTCTCTGCCAGAAATGTACAGGCTGTTTGCCCCTCTGTGTCAGTGCAGACACTGCGTTGCTTCACGCAGTCCCTCCTAGAAATGAGACTTAAAACATGGGCCTGCTTTCTATTTTTCATTTGGATCATAAAATTGTTTGGTCTATGCTCTGAGCATACAGTGTTTAACTCGGTTGGTCTGCATCCTAGATGAAAACTCTATGCTGTGCTGTGATAATATGATTGTTAATGTATATTAGACAAAAAGTGCTTACTTCTGCACACCTTCATCCAAAAACACCGCCAAAAAACCCACCCTGGAAATTAGTTCAGTGTCTATCCTACAGAGAGTGTGTTGCTCCTGCACTGGAAAATGAACTCATCAGGTAGAATGGACCCTAATGCAACCATCTCAGCAAATACCCCATCCTTCACATGCCTCCATGTGCTTATAAGTTTGCTGCTCTAAAGGGTTATATGCCACAGAAATGCACATCTACATCTAAATCTTGGCTTTGAAGATCTCTTCAGTGATGACACTGCCATGCTGGTGTCTAGGTGCTTTATCAATCCTTTTCTCCTCCCTCCCCCCCAGCTTTTTCTGAGATTGCAATAGAGAAGATAGCATAAAGAAAATAACAAGCATTAAGCAGGGAAAGTGTGGTTTTTCTCACATGCAAAAGGCCATGAATAGAGGCTGCTTTTGAATCCCAGGACAATGTGGCCACAGCTGTGCTGGAGAGCCTCTTGGTCAAATGCAAAAAAAAAAAAAAAA